>NW_028277030.1:55065000-55365000 GCF_059951505.1 Python bivittatus
GGCGCATTTTGTGGTGTGCGCCTCTATTCCCTCTGCAGGGAAATTGGCTAAAATGTTTATACAGCATGTCTATAGACCACATGGAACCCCTAACCAGATCATTAGTGATCACGCAGTCCAGTTCACTTTGATGTTCTGGAGAGCATTCATGAAGTTAATTTGGTCAAGTCAAGCCCTGAGTTCAAGTCACCACCCCCGAACAAACGGTGCCTCTGAACGCCTGAACTCCATGTTAGAACAATACTTAAGGTGCTTTGTAAATTATCAGCAAGACAATTGGATGGAACTTTTGCCATTTGCTGAAGTGGCCTATAACAATGCTGTACATCAAAGCACTGGATTTATCCCGTTCAAAGTAGCTACCGGGCAGGACTTTGTGCCAATCCCAGAACTTCCACAAGAAGCCACTCAAGTGACCTCAGCAGATGAGTGGATTAAACAGATAACAGACACGTGGCCAATAATTAAAACGGTGTTATAAGATGCAAGAGAAAATTACAAAAAATACTCTGATCGCAAGCGATCACCTGAAAAGGAATGAAAAGTCGGAGACAAGGTGTACTTATCAACCAAGTACCTCAAAACACTTCAGCCCTCGAAAAAATTAGGACCCAAATTTGTGGGACCTTTTATAATAGAAAAAGTCATTAACCCCATCACAGTTCGACTGCAGTTACCAAAAATCTTAAAAGAATTCATCCCGTATTTCATTGTAGCCTTCTAAAACCTTGCAAAGAATCGCTGGAGTGGCATGCCATACAGCCACCACCAGACCTGTATTGATTGAAAGCGAACAGCATTTGAAGTGAAGGAGATTTTAGATGCCAGAAAACACAGAGGGGAAATACAGTTCCTCATTCAATGGAAACATTTTCCCAGATCCCAATGCGAGTGGGTTGCAAAGAAACATGTGAGAGCATTGCAGCTGATCAGGGATTTTTACAAAAAATACCCAAAAAACCAAAGTAACAATTTCATTTAATGTTGTAAATTTTTCTCTCTCTCTCTAATCTTTTTACAAGTCTCTACTCCCAAAGACTAAAACTGATCCTTTTCCCAGAAGGGCGGCATGTAAGAATCCTCGCAATCAATTAACCATCTTGCTAGTTTGCTTGCTTCATTTCTGCCATTACAGAGAAAAAAAAAAAGGGGGGGGAGGCTGGAAGGTGAATTGTTAGATGCAGATGAACTGTTATCTGGTTCTCAGGAATGCTCAAGGTCGTACCAACATGAGACCAGGAGAGAACCATTGACATGTGCAAGGGAAAGAGACAGAAGAGGAGAGGTGAAACGGGAATGGGGTAAAATCAAGTTTTGGCATACATGGGACTCAGTTCCAGCAATGCTCTAGATCTGTATGCTACTTCTCAATAAATGAACTTTTCTTTGAACCTGCAACAGTTTCAAGGGGAGTTGCTTTCATTGGGAACTGAGTATCGCAGTTTCTTACACTCCTTTTCAGGGAGCAGGCAGTATTGTGAACTCCTGCCTGACGGGTGTGACCAATTTGCACAGCATTTTGTTGACAAAATCACTCAGAATCACCTAAGTGTTGACTCTCATGGACAGAGTGGTGTCCAGAGTCAGTGGTGACTAGAGCACCTTCTTGCTGTGTTATCTTGGATTCCTTTAAGGTCTGTGAACTAGAAAGTCAATAGGGTGTTTAGACTGTTCACTGCCACATGTACCTTGGATCCCTACCTGCTTTGACTTTTACTAGGAGCAGGAGAGGTGTGTGAACACCTGGATCCTAGAGATTGTTAATGCCTCACTACAGGAAAGGAGTTCCTCAGGCCTTGAAGGAAGCTATAGTGTATCCCCTTCTGAAGAGGTTGCCCTTGGATGTGGTTGCTGGGCTCCAACCTTCCCTTTTTAGGAAATGTTGTTGAGATGGTAGTGATAGACCAGCTACACAGCACTCTAGAAGAAGTGGATTATCTGGATTCTTTTCAATCAGGGCTCGGGGCCAGATGCACTGGTTGCTCTCTTAGATGGCCTACATTAGGACCTGATGAGCACTGTATGCCTCTCCTGGTCTTTTTTGATCTCTTGGCAGCTTTTGATACCATTATCCATGGTATCTTACTAGACTATCTGCAGAGGGTTTGGGATTGGCAGCCCTGTTTTCCAGTGGTTCTGCTCCTTCCTCTGTGGACAAGTTCAATCTTTAGTGGTAGAAAATTAGAGGTCAGTTTGGCAATTCCTGACACAGAGGATACTGCAAGGCTCAGTCCTTTCTCCCCTGCTCTTTAACATTTATATGAAACTTCTGGGAGAGGTCATCCGACTCTTTGTGGTGTTATACTGTCAGGATGCTGACCATATCAAGGTTTACATCATCACCCCAGGGTGAAGGGGAAAAGCTGTCAATGTTATATTCTGGTGCTTGGAAACTCTAAGGGTCTGGATGGGAGAGAATAGGTTAAAGTTAAAACCAAGCAAGATGGAGTAGCTGTTTGCTTGTTTTTTCATTGTGATTCTTTATCAACACCAGTATTATCTCTGGATGGGCATACACTTCCTGTGAAGGAACAGACTTGTGATTTAGGGGTCCTTCTGGCACAGATATCCTCAAGCAACAAGTGGAAGCCATGGCTAAAAGGGTATTTTCCCACTTTCATTTGGTGCACCAATTGCAGCCTATGGTAACTGATACTATTGTTACCACGCAGACTATGCAATGTGCTTTACATGGGGCTGCCTTTAAAGGCTGCTCCAAAACTACAGGTGGACCAGAATACAGTAGCCCATGTATTAATTGGTTCTTGATGTTGGGAACATATAGCTACAATACTGCAGGTCTTGCACTGGTGGCCAGTTGGCTTCCATATACAATTTAAAGTGCTAGTTTTGACCTTTAAAGGCTTTCATGGGTTGATACCTGGGTACCTGCAGGACTGTCTAGTCCAGCCTGAATTGGCCCAACCCACTAGATAGGTCATCTAGAGAGAACGGTTGTGGTCCTGCACTTCTGGGAAGTGAAAGGAGACAGAGCTAGGAGGTGATGCTTTTCTGCGGCAGCATTGGTGCTTTGGAATAGTCACCAAGGGAGATCACACTAGGCCCCTCCCTGATGATAGATGTTCAAAGCTGAACTCTTTGGGAGAGCATTTCAGCTAAACCATCTTGGGTTTTTTTTTCTTTCATTTTTTTGTTTTTTCTGCCTTTTTGCCCTTGTGATGGTTAAGGATGATTTACTAGATTATGATTTTATGATATAGATTTCTTTTTTTTCCCCCAATGCTGAATTATACCATGGATGTTTTAATTAATTTTTTTGTATCGTGGAAACTGTCAAGACTCTGGATTGTGGTAATTGATAGATCCAGATAGATTGATAGATAGATAGATCAATCAATCAATCCTTGGCTGTGATTGTTCCCATACCACAAAACACCTTGCCCTTGGCACCCAACCTACTTGATTTTCATAAAACTGTTAAGATGGTATTGTTTCAATGGGCATTTGGTAGCTGATTTTTTATTTAGTTTATCCAATTTTATGGTAAATGGGTCACTGTTTTAGTTTTGTTGGAGCTTGCTGATCAATATCGTTTTTATTATATTTGGATTTTTAAAAACTATTTCATTGTAAATTGCCTGGAGTCTTGGGAGCTGGGTAGTAACAAAATATAAATATTTTTTTTAATTTTTATTTATTTTCTCATATAAATAAATGAGAAAATTAGGCTCCAACCCTAAACCCATCCTACATACATATTTAACTTAATATTTAAATATTCAGCGCTTGAAATATATTCATAGGATTTATTACAGTAAAATATTAATAATATAGAAAGATTAATAGTTTTAACCATATTTAAGAGTAACTGTAATTTAATTAAATCGTATTTCATTTTGGCCTTGTTCCACTGTTTTTTGGAGAGTGTGTCCCTGCTTCTCAAGAACCGACTGTCAACCTACCAACTTCCTCTTAGATGAAGAGTAAATCAGAAGAGCTTCTATTGGCAGGCATATTTGGAAGAAGTCATTGAGTATGCTGGTTCCCAACTGTGATAGGCTTTAACGCTCATGTTTAGAAAAAGAAAGTATAAAACAAAGACAAACTCTAGCAGCATTAGTCTGTTAGAACATAGTCTGTTTTTCTTTTACAATAAAAATGATTCTGTGACATATTATACCAGTGGTTTAGTGAAGTAATTGCAGCAGGAAAGATTGAAGCTGAATAAATGTTAGGAAAGGTGAGATATGAGGAAGTGTGAAGGCCCATGATGCTTTGTGCTTATTGTTGAAAAGGAACAACATCAAAACACCCGCTTTGTTGTACACAGCACTGTGTCTGCTAAACCATATGAGCTTTCAAGGTAAAAGAGGAAGAGCATTTGTGAAATTCATCTTACAAAACTCATGATTAGCTTTGCAGTCTGCAAATATAAATTATGATCAAAATGTTTTTAAAATAGAAGAGCTTCATATTATTAACCTGTCGTTTTCATCCTCTCCCCTCCCATTTGCTCTTTTTGCCTCAGTAATCACGGTTTTACTAACCTCTGCTATTCCACTGCCAGAGTTGATTGATGCTAATTAGCTACTTAATCAGGTACGACAACAACATTCCATTATTGTGTCTTATAGCAAACAGCAACGAACCTGCTCATGTTTTTCTTCTTCTTCTTTTTGTTACCCATATTAGTCAGAAACTTATTATTGAGGGAAGCTAAACATAATGTGAATAATTGCCATATGTAAACTATAATTTGGAATACCGGAATTAACCCTTAGTCTTAAATTTCTTAATATTAAGATATAACTGCATTTTGAAATTGGCTGGAGGTGGGGGGGGAGCAAGGTGAAACAGTTTCTGTTTTTTATAGATGGGTTTGTGCATGTGTGTGCTTTTACTGCAGGTCTTGTTTCTTTAAAAAAATATTCTCACTTATTTGCATGCATATATATGCAAGAATACCCCATTCTCTTCTTTCATAGATATTCTAGTGTTTATTTGTTCAGGGATTGAATAGGAAACTGACCAGGGAAGAAGTGGCATGCCATGTGGCAATTACTGGAATAGGATGGGATGAGCTTATGTGGTCCTTCTTCCTTTCCGGTTAGTCTTCTTCCAAGGCCCTGGATATTCCAGTGATAGATGTGATAATCTCACTATAATGGGATGATATATATCCCATTTATTATGGACAATTCACTTGGAGGTCTTAAGTTAACTCCAAATATCTGCAAGGTGGAAAGATCCACTTCAGAGCAATATGGGTCTGATGATTTTCTTATTACTTTAGGTAAATGCCCTACTGCTTCCTATTTTATGAATAGATTTTTCCTAGAAGAGTTTTTAAAAAGTCACCAGCAAACAGGCATAATTCACTTGCATCTCACTTCTCAGTTCTACTTTCTCCCACTCAAATCCATTTGTCTACTGAGAAATACTCACTTAAAAAGCCTGGCTGTTACTCTGAATTTTTTTTTTTACAGGTAAATCAAAGATAATTGGACTTCAGAATACTTTTAAATTATAGTCTAAGAAAAGAATCTAGTTTAATGCATCATTTGCATTAATTATAAAGAGTACTTTATTATCTCTTAATGTTTATAGTGCTTTTTTGTATCTAGAGGAAAAGTACAGAAGAATTATATAGCAATTTTAGAGAAGTGTGGGTTTCTCTGAACAAAAGGAATTTATGAGAAATCTTAAATATTGAAGAAGAAAAGAAAATCAATAACTAACTCTTGGGATTCCACAATGCTCCTAGTTATTAATAGAGGAAATGAAATATTTCTCTTAAAGAGAATCTTGCTTGTTTTATGAGAAGTACATTATTAAAATCATATTTGCACAGAGTGCACTACTAAAAATCTTATGGTTTCATATAATTAAAAGATACATTCATTATATAAAAGTCTAACTGTATATATATTTTCTATAAATAAATTAAAAAACAGACAATCTCTGTGTGTTAACATTCAGTTTTATAGAGGTATTACCTAAAGGCAAGTTAGTAAAGCCTTCACATTGTGTTACTTTATACTCTAATGCCTTTAACACCTAGTAATATTATTTGGCAACTCGGTATACCTGTTTGTCAACATTTCAGAATTATAAATAGGTCCATGGCTCTATCAACATAAGTCACAAAGCAAAACCAAGCACTTGGATCTCAACCAAATGACTGCAGGGATGCTGCAATGGCCGGAACTCTGAGGACTGCTCGTAAATCCCCCTTGTTCAATGTTGTTGTAACTTTGAATGGTTGCTGAACGAGTGGTTGTAACCTGAGGTCTATCTGTACTACATAACACAATGACAGCACTGTTAATGTATGACGCTGCTACCCTTATAGTGGGACATAAAAGATAAGAGAAAACTACAGATAGAAACAGGCATGGAAAAACAAGGAAAGTCTTTCAAAAGATCTCTGAACTCAGAATAAGGTTCCAACCTTGAATTGGTATGCTAAAGGACACCAATGTACAGATAGTAACCAATTCAAAGGAGATCAAACAAAGATGGAAGAAGTATACTGAAATACTGTACAGTAGAGATGTCAAAATCCAAAACACCTTAGAAGATATTCCCTACTTACAAGAACCTTTAGTATAAGAAGATGAAGTTAGATCATTACCAAGTTGGAAGGCTACAAGAATTGATGGAATACCCACTGAAATATGGCAAACAACAGAAGAAGAATCAGTCAAGGTTCTAGCCAAACTATGCCAGCAAATCTGGAGACACAGCGGCCAACAGATGGGAACAGGTCAATCTACTTTCAAATACCAAAAAAAAAAAAAAAAAAGGAGACCTAACAGGGTATGAAACTATTGAACTATTGTACAATATCCTTAATTTCACAGGTAGCAAACTAATGCTTAGGATCATCCAACACAGATTAGAGCCCTATATGGAAAAACAGATGGCAGATGTTCAAGCAGGCTTAAGAAAAGGCCAAGGAACACGAGACATTATTGCTGATGTGTGCTAGATGATTAAGAAAGCCAAAGAATACCAAAAAGAAGTTAGTGTGTGCTTTATTGATTATAGAAAGGCCAACTTTGAAGAAGCAGGATAGGGAGTATATTGACACTTTTGAACTTTGATGTTGCAGAATACCATAGACAGACAAGAAAACAATCCAGTGGACTATCAAACAAATCAAGCCAGAGTTTTCACTCAAGGCACAAATCACCAGGCTCAAATTATCCTACTTTGGACACATTATGTGAAGACCTATCTCTCTGGAGAAGACTCTAATGCTGGGAAACATAGAAGGAAAGAGAAGAATAGGACAACCAGCAGGAAGGTGGATGGACTCAGTTACAATGGTGATGAACGCACTACTGGAAGACCCGAAAGACCAGGTTAGGGACAGGTTGTCATGGAGAAAATCTATGTGGTCACTAAGAGTTGATGGTGACTTGAAGGCACATAATCAATCAATCAGGGAAGATGAAATCCTGGGATATTTTTGCAGTCTTGCACAAATTAGTGCCTGGAGTTACAAATCTTGTCATGCAACATAGTGGTATGCACTGTCCTCCCATGGCTGTGATCACCCATAGTCAAGTTATCAATCTACAGTGAACCAAAAAAGTTTTCCAAATCTATTTTGTCAGTTTATCATTCTATTGATAAATACCTTTTATAGAATCAGTGCTTGTGAGATAACCGTATCCGGATTGTTAGCAGTGTGGATGTATTCCACTGAGTTTAACTAATTTATGAAGCAATATGTATAAATCATACAATTTTGAAATTAAAAGTTCACTCTAAAATCCTAATAGTTATTGTAATGAAAGGAAGCAAGAAGAAGTCTATTCTGAAGTGAAAGTGCAGTATTTCTTCATATTTATTTTTATACAACAATGACTCTTTCATTCTACAGCCTTTTGAATTAGCAACTTCAGGGAAGAAGACATGCTGTTTGCCTGCAGGTGATGCTGTTGGACCAGTCTGTGAAAACTCACAGCTCACAATAAACAGGAAATAGTTCTGTTCAACTATTTGAGATCAGTGATGGATCCAAACCACGATTACTTTTTCCTATGCTTCTCCAGCCCCTGAAAGTTGGCAAATTTCAAACCTCAGCGTAATTAATTTGTTACAATTTTACTCTTACTAAAGCTGAATGTATTCAGTTGAAAGTAAAGAAGCGTAAAATTGTGCACATTAAATATGTGTGTACATTCATTTTATATACACGCTCACTAAAAAAAAGATTGTTCAGTTAACTTTTTGAATTAAAAATCCTCTCTAATGTTACAAAGGAGAGCTATAACAATTTTGTCACAGAAAATTGTAAGGATTCACAAATAAAACAGGAAAAATTAGAAAAATTAGTCTGTCACTAATTTTCTACCATCAGCACTATCCTCACCTTTCCTAAAATATGAGTTGGTACTGAAGCAGCACTATAAGAAAGGCTGAAGTGGTTGGCATACATGATTTTCTTTACCTATGTGGTGTTAAGCCAAATGTCATCTTTCTTTTTTTAAAAGAAAAATTAAAAATGCTTATACCCATGGTTTGCTTAACTATGGTTTACTGAAGAAGCCATAGTACATATCCTGAAGTCCAAGCAAACTTTGACCAAAGCAAAGCTATAAACAAATGTCTTTTCAAGTAATCAATGTTCTAATAAAGACATAGGTGCAACAAGAACCCCTTTGGCAGACCACAAAGGCCCCTGGAAAGTATAGGCCCCAACATTTCCCCATGTCTTATCAATTTAGAGGTTGTGAAGATTTAAAGGAGTGAAATCAGTGCCTCCAGAACTCCTTCCAAGATCAGGTCCATTTTTGCCTGGCCCCCTCCCTTTTGGAATATGATCTTAGATAAGCTGCACAAAGTCTGGTAGGGCCCTTGGGTCAGCAGGAGTTGAAGGTGAATTCAGTAACTAACATCTGATTATTTTCCAGCCAGCAGAAGACTGTGGATTCTGAACAGCACTGGTTTTTCCAGGGTCTCAGGCAGATTTGGAGAGGGGGGATCCTTGCTATTAGTCTTTTCCACATCATTTATAGAACCTGGGATCTTCTCTTTGCAATACATTATTCTGTCCATAAGACAGAGATTCATCTAAATTCATCAACATTCCATATGACAAATTCACTAAAAAAATGTTTAGCCAAAATATAGCTAAAGCCCTTTTTGCAAAAAAAGGAGAAAACAGCTATTTTGATCTTGTTGATTATATAACATTTGCACACATGGAAAGGAAAGAATGATCTCAAAATTCTCTGCTAGAAGATAAGTTAGGGTGGGAAAGGGTGTAAATTTTCCAACATAGTTCTGTTCTAAGACTGACCAAATTTACAATGAAGTGGGAAGTTATATTTTGTTTCGGGCACATAAGCCATTCTGAAAGAAAATCCACAATGGGATAACTCAGTGTGACATAAGACTTTAATCTTAAAGAAATTATTTCATACCAAAAATGATGTTCAACTCACTAAAGAGAGCTTCAGATTTTTATAAGCAACTTCAATCCTGAATACTGTTACCAACCTTTGGTAACATTCCACTAAATTTTAAAAAGACATGTGTACATTTTTATACTTCCATTTGTTGTTCATTTAAGGGATGAAAGAATTTAGTTTTAAATATGGTGTATCTTTAGTCTTTGTGAAAAAAGAATTACTTTCAGCATAGCTGTGCCACTGAGAAATGCTAGATTTCTCTGCAAAGTAATTTTTTTTTTTCTTCCTAGCGTTTTTCCCACAGGTGCAGGGTCTGCTTTTTTTTCAGATGAATTCAATGTTGATCCATTGGTTGCAACAGGAACTGACCAACTGGCTTGTTGTCTGAGCCCAAAGTTGTGGGCTGAGAGAGTGACTGGCCCAAAGCCACCCAACCGGCATTCATGCCTAAGATGGTACTAGAACTTAGAGTCTTCTGGTTTCTAGCCTGGAACCTTAACCACTAGACCAAACTGGCTCTCAAAAGTAAAGGAATAAATCTTATTCTTTATTAGTAACAAACATTTGATGCCTTTTAGTATTGTTACAGATCCTTGCCAAACGTTCATCGAAAGAAGATACTCTGATTTTGAAACTTTGTGAGTATGCAAAGCATTCAGCATTAGTTCTTTTCCCATTTATTTATGAAGGGAAAAAATACACGCATTTTTTTTCAAATGTATCAATTTTAATGGGGTACTCTTCTAACTAATGTCAGGAATAGCATTATTCATAACCTTGCAAACCCTGCTTATCCCATCATGGCAGCACAGCCTTCTTGCTTCTAGCTGCTCCTATTAATCTCCAAATGTCTACCTCTTCCAAAAGTTGCAGTAATGCAGACATTATTTAGAGGCCATATGGCATAGCTGCTGGCTTAGCATTTATATGAAAAGCACACTGACACCTGGAAGTAGGTAGAAAAGGCATGAAGACAATGTGCATGCTATAGACCAATGTTTTTCAAACTTGGCAACTTTAAGATGTATGGACTTCAATGCTGGCTGGGGAATTCTGGGAATTGAAGTCCACGCATCTTAAAGTTGCCAAGTTTGAAAAACACTGCTATAGACTGAGGTGAGCATGGAGGACATTAACATGGCTGCCCATCTTTTCTAGCATTAAAGAAACCTTCTGGCAGAGAAGGAGCAGAAAGGAAAGAAATGGAATATTAGCAGAGAAGCAACTGGGCAACTACTACTTTCATAATTATTTGCAGGAAAAAGGGAAACTGAAATCCGGAATAGAGGCTAACATTTGAGAATAAGATAATTGTTCAGGAAGTAGCTGCACATATGCTTAATGAAGGAACAGAAACAATGATGATCATTATACTTTCAGAGACTTAGCAGTATTAACCTGTTGGTTACCATAATAAATGTCTAAATGATGATGACATTATCTAGTGGCACTGAAATGTTTGCAAACAAACAACCAAGCTCAGAGAGCACCAAGGACTTCACAGTTCAACCCTCAGCTACATATATTCTCTTCTACTGAAATGTCCAAGTCTTTAAATAATCATTTTACTATCATTCAATTGTCAGTTACAAACCAAATCAGATCAGCGACAGATAACAATTTCATTCTGATTCTTCCCATAACATATATAAAAAAGGAAAGTAAACAAAAGCAACAGCATAAGATGAGAAAGAGTCCCCAGTTTGAAAGATGTAATGAACAAAGACAGTATTTGCAGTGCATCATTCTTTATTATTTACTATAGAAGTAGGCTTTTTTTCTAAGGGGGACGCGGTGGCGCAGCGGCTTAATGACGCTGAAAGTTGCCAGCCAGAAATGGTTGATACTTCAGCGGTTCGAGGCCAGCCTTCGTGTTAGTGGGGTGAGCTCCTGTTTCCTCCCCAGTTCCTGTCAACCCAACAGTTCGAAAACTCATGTGAGTAGATAAATGGGGACTCTCACTCCGGTGGGAGGAAAAATGCTGGCGGCGCCTTGCAAAAAGGAGTCGGGAGCAGTTGCCAGTAGCGCAAAACCGCGCTTGCCCGAAAAAGGCCCGAAGCAACGGAAACCCCGCCTCCTGCGCTCGCCAGCTGGGCTCTGCTCTAGGAAGGAGGCACTGGCAAACCACTTCCGAAACACCCTGCCTTGAAAACTGCAAGGACTCGTCCAAAGCAGTCACTGCAGAGTCGGTAACGACTGAGTGCAGATTAAAAAAAAAAAAAAAAGGCTTTTTTCTGGATTTCAACATGAAGAGTTATCTGAATAGAATAGCCACAGAATAGCCAGATCTGTACAGTTTTGGTGAGATATTTTACACTGCCAAAGAGATAGTCCAATCTTAAAAAAAAGAATCTTCAGTGCAGGTAGTCCTCGACTTATGACAGTTTGTTCAGCAACTGTTCGAAGTAATGACAGTGCTGAACAAATGGCGGTTACAAATGGTCCTTGGAGTTATGGCTGTCCCAGCACCCTTGTGATCATGTGATTGCAATCTGGGTGCTTGGCAACCCATTCACACTTATGACCGGTTGCCAAGCACCCCGCAATCACATGATTGCAATTTCCAACCTTCCCTGCCAGCTTCCCCATAAAGTCAATGGGGAAGATGGCGGGGAAGGTCACAAGTGGCTGGTGTAAATCTCCCCCACCTGCAGACCCTCCCCAGCCCCTCTGCGCTTGCACTGCACTGGCCACTTGCACTGCACTGGCCCTGTGCATCCTCCCTGACCCGTGTGGCACTTCTCATGCACAAGTGGCCAGGGAGGTGCAGCGTGAGTTCAGTGAATCTCAGTGAGGGTGTGCGAGTGGCAGGGAAGGTGCAGCATGAGTGTGGTGGAGCTTCGAGTAGCTGCTGATGGGTGAGGGAAGGTGCATGAGGGTGCACAAGCGGCGGGGAGGTGCAGAGCGAGCACAGTGAGGCTTGGGGTGGCTGCTGCCAGGTGGGGAAGGGTGCACAAGTGGCATGGAGGGTGTGCGAGTGGCCGGGGAGATGTGGCACAAGTCTGAGGTTTGAGGAGGGAGCATGAGGTGTACAAGTGGCGGGGAGTGTGCACAAGTGGCTGGGAAGGCAGTATGAGCGCAGCAAGAGTCATGGAAGGTGAGCGAGGGTGTGCGGGTGATCAGAGAGGTGAAGTACAAGTACAGAGGAGTTGGGGGAAGTACGTGGGTGGGGGAGACTTACCTGAGCAACTTGCGACCTTCTCTGCTGGGTTCTCCATTGATTGCTTGTGGAAAACTGGCAGGGAAGGTCACAACTCATGATCATGTGACCGTGGGATGCTGCAACTGTCATGTCATAATTGTGAGCGACCTGGTTGCCAAGCACCCAGATCGCAATCACATGACTGCGGCGGTGCTGGGATGGCTGGAACTTCGAGGACTGGTCATAACCACCACTTATTCAGTGTCGTCGTTACTTCGACTGGTTGCCGAAGGAGTGGTTATTAATCGAGGACTACCTGTAGCATCTTAGAATATGCTGCATCCTCAACTGTTCAAAATGGCAGTACCAATACCTATCTTCGTTTCAGGCACTTTTGGAATCATATAGCTGCATTTCTTATTTAAAAAAAAAGCAAGAAACAAATCCTCTATACATTAGATTCAATTGCCATTGGGGAATAAAATCATCATAACTTAAGTTTTTGAAATCCATCAGAACCCATCAGGGTCCTCATCCACACAATTAAAAAGGTCCTGATAACATTTGGCAGCCTCATCGCTACTGGATTCTTACATTGTCTGTTTCACTGCTTGCTTCTGCACTATCACTGCAAGAGCAATCAATCACCCAAACTTTGAGATGGCATTCTGTTCAGTCCTCTGAGCTATTTACTCCATTCATAAAAAGCAGCACCATACCACTAAGCAGAGAATCATCCACTTCACTAAAATCAGTTTATATAACTTGTATCTTTTCAGAACAGTAAACCAGTTAATATGTAGGAACTGTATTGATGTCTCTTTTTAAGGGATTACTTAAAGTCTCTTGCCCAGAATCTGAACAATACTATGTCAAAATAAAACCCATCAACAGCCATCTCATTTAATGTGCTAACCACAAATTGTGTTAAACTAGACATTAATGTTACAATTGCCAGCTCTTTACAGAAATCTTCTATAAAATGAATTTCTGGGTGCTAATCTACCTATCAAGTTTCTGTAGCATATATTGGATAAGACAGTCTCCTCCAGGGTTTTTCTGTGTACAGAGAATTCCAAGTAAAAATAAGTTGATGCATTTATTTTAAATATCAGGTGTCTACTATATATCTAAATATCCATATCATAATGAGGCACTTTTTGAAATTCCTTTTAGGGATTACTTAACAGATTAAGCCCTTCACATGATACCTTTGGACTAAAAATAAGAACAGAAATATTTAAATAGCACATTAGAATCCACATAATGTATGAATACACTATGGTTTATAAAGTGTATAAGTTATAGTTTATAACTTAGCTTACTGCATGAATCTAGCCATTGTGGTATGTTCAAACAACAGATAAAATAAACCATGGCTTAATATTTGTATTAATTCATGAAATCATTGTTTTGTTATGTTCCTGTAAAATAATTCAGGTGAACAGGTAGTCCTTGCTTAATGATCACAGTAGGGACCAGAAAATTGGTCATTAAGCGGAACAGTCATTAAGCAAGTCATCACATCACCAGACCCAATTTTATAGCCATTTTTATGACAGTTGTTAAGCAAATCACCATGATTGTTAAGCGAATCACATGGTTGTTAAACGAATCCAGCTTTTCCAACTGACTTTTTTGCCAGAATTTGCTTAACAACCACGTGATTCATTTAACGACCACAGGATTCACTTAACAACCATGGGGATTTTCTTAATGACCATCATAAAAAATGTCACAAATTACAATCATGTGACTGCGGGGGTGCGTGATGGTTTGCAATGGTCGTGAGTATGGTCATAAAGCACTTTTTCCAAGACTGCCGTCGTAACTTTAAACTATCGTTAAACAGATGGTTGTTAAGCAAGAACTACCTGTATGTATGTGTGTGTGGGGTTGTGTCTGTGTGTGTGTCTATGTATATATGTGTGCGTAAATGTATGCATATATATATGTACTATGTATATTTGAATATGTGTGCTTATGTGTATAAATGTGTATGTGTGTGTGTGTGTGCACGCGCATGTGTGTTGTATAACAGAACTCTTAATCTGTTTTAAATTTTAGTTGTACCTGGGTTCCCTTTGGATTGAGGTGGCAGATAAATCTCATAAATTAAAAAAAAAAAGGAAGAAAAGGAAGACATCAAGAAATTTTACAATCCAGGCAACATTTAAACTACAATCATTCCAATCTGTACCATGATCTATTTGCATTACATTATAAGACAGCCTTTCCCATCATGGTATCCTGTGGTTGTACTGAGACTGTGCACCCTAGAATTCTCCAACCAACATGACATCAGTGCTGTGGAAACTGATATAAGACTCCTCTTAACTACAATCCTTTTGTGGAACCAGTAAATTTGGGTGGTAAATACAAATACTGAATTACAATCATAAATTAAATACAAAATCCAAAGAGTTCAGTTCAGGTAAATAGATGGCAACAAACACTGCCCTGGAAGAGGAAGCATTATTAGGAAATGCTAGTGACAACATTTTGTGACTTTTCAACCCAGAATAAAGTCTTATAATAAGAAAAAAAAGTGGTAATCCTAAAGGACAAATTAGTTACTAGATTTCTCTTTTTCTCTGTGTGTGAAATATATCAAAACGTATGAAACATCTTCTCTTCAGAAAGAAACCTATAGGACCTCTTTTTTTAAAAAAAGCAACTGAAGGAACACCTAATAGAGACCCATAAAGTTTTAAACAATACAGAGAAACTACATTTTCAAAGTAAGAGTCCTCAGAATCCTTCCTTTAAATTGATTGCCAATAGCTCAAAATAAAGAAAAAGGAAGCATGTTTCTTTAAAGCAACATATAATGAACTTCCTGAATTCTCTACCTCAGCAATAGAAGGATGGCGAGCTGGGAAGTTGTTTCAAAAAGAATTTGTCAAAAACAGAGAAAACAGGACTCTCAGAAACAATTTGCTACAACAACCTTCCCCAACCTGGCGTCCTCAGATGGTTGCGGACTGAAACTTCCAAAATCCCCACCTAATTTAGCAGATATGCTTGCTGTGAATGCTAGGAATACCATCCTTGTATACAGGTGGTTAGAGAAAGCTGAACTAGGAGAACTGAATGAATCATCCAGCTTCTATGTTACTAGATACTACAAAGAAGCCAACCAATAATTTCCATACATTTCTAGGAAGTTGGGCTGGCTATCACTTATCATGGGCTGGACCTCATGCAACAAAGCAATTCTTAATACAGAACTGTCACCAACATTACGTTATCTGCACCATCAGGAAGATTTTCCACCCTCTCTTTTAAGGCCTATCAAACTCCAGCTGTGTCAGTCACTGGACAACGGTCTGGAAGATCAAACATGTGAAACTGCATCCAGACAATAAATGATGGGGAAAGCTTTGTTGGATGACAGTTTGCTCAGTACCACCAACCCTTCCTTGCACTGCTCAAGCAGGGAATCATGTGTGTGTTCTCATCTCATGTAGGGTAGTAATGAGACACAACAGGCTCAGCCGTTACTCTTTATAAACTGTCAGAGCGCCCTAGAAAGTAAATTAGGTACCTGAGTTCGGAGAATTTCGCTTTTTGACAATTGCATGTCACCTGTGAGCTCTTTCACCGTGATGCCCAGCGGTTCTAGACGCTTGCTGAAGTAATTCGTCATTTCAGCCGCCAATGCCTTCATAGGAGCAACATAAACTATCTGCACCAAAAAGGATACTAAATTGATAAATGAGCAAAATGTTCAACACTGAATATTCACATCAACGGATACCAATCACAATTTATGTAAAAATTTATATTTAGCATTTACAGCAAGAAACCTAATAGCAGCATGTGGATTTCGGTTATTTTGGTTTAGAATAAATGCTCAGCTATTTTTAAACAAAACAATGTCTTTTGTTTATAAAGGACTATCATTTTGAACATTTGTTCTGCACCAAAGCTAAATATATTTTCAACACTTTCACACAGGCAGCAACATTTCCAGAACCAAAAAAGTGAATTGCGAACAAGCAATGAAGTAAATCAACAAACTCTGTACCCATATGTCTTGGAGAAAACAAGCTGTCCTTGAAAACTTCTTAAATTCACAATACGTGAAAATCATACAGGGACATATCTCTGCCAACAAGTTATCAAATTGCCCTCTACATCACTGAATTCCTACCTTAAACTCATCCTTTTTGATAACTCCATGTTGAACGTGCTGACGGATTTCATGCAAAACTGTTAACATGGCAATGTTAGTTTTTCCTGCCCCAGTAGGTGCACATATTAGCATATTCTCATTTGTGTTGTAGGCAGTTTCAAAAACAATGGATTGGATTCGGTTTAATCGTTTCATGCCTTTAAAAGCAAGTTGTCCAATCTACAAGGAAAATTCAGGAAGAGAAGAAAAGCACTCCAATTAAATAGTGAATAAAATAGTTACAGCTGAGCAAAGACACTATTGCGCAAACAGTAGCAAATATTTCTGCATAACAAAATGGATTATCATTCATTTAACATGCACTGAAAAATATTTATTTTTATTTTGAGGCATGGGAACTTTCAATTCAATCTGACATTTCCAAATATTTCTTCAACTTTTCTTACTGGAAGAACTTTCATAGGTCCCATTTGTCTCTTCTTTTTCGCTTTCTTAATTCATCTCTATGCTACCATCCTAACTCAGATTAAATGTGTAACAATTATCCAATTCCTCTTCATGCTTTCTGTTTTTCAAATCCAATTCAATTGCTATTGCCTGCTATTCTTTATTATATGTACACACACACACACACACACTTTATACTTCACTTCTCTGTCATGCCTGTCAGCATTTGTGGAACAAACTAAAAATACTGGGGTAAATCCCAATTTGTGTTTAGTGGTAGTCTACTAAATGGTGGACTGAGCAAGGATTTTGACCCTTCTTCCCTCGTGGGCCCCCTGAAATCTTAATCCATTGGATACACTCTGAAATAACTCTGGAGATCCCACTGGCAGGATGTGTATATACGTGTGAGAGAAATATGTGAATAACTCACTTTTTGTCTTTCTTGAATCTGCTACTTAATGATCCAGAACTTCTGAGAGAGAAAATATATACCCACGTCTCCACATAATTTATGTTTTTATAAAGCTTTTACCATTTTTCATCATCATTTTTCTAAACTGCAGAGTCTAGCATGTGGTCTCTGTATTTTTGTATGCCTTCTTGCAAAAGTAGAAGAAAAAGAAATTGAACAATGGAAAATAGGCTCATTTCAAATTGCTTTATTAAAAAGCACTGCCCAAAAGCTTATTTCAGAAGTACCATCTGTCAGTAAGAAACTTTGTCCGCAATTCAACTTTGGATAGCTGGCAAAGTACAGTAGTTAAATGTCACAGGGCCTAGGAGACCATAATTCAAAATCCCTATCATGAGTCTTCCAGTTTGTCATATCATATATCATACTATTTCTCTCGACCTATTATATCTTGTAGAAAAAAAGAAATGCAGTTGTGTATTTCTCTCATACATTATGTGCAATTAAAAAGGCAGAGACAAATACCCCAACAATCAACAGTGTCTGTACAGCAGTATTTGTAAAAGATCAAGGCAATCAAAAAGAAATATGAAAGATCACATGGATAGAATGGCTGGAATTATAAATCACAAAGCATAGGATATTACATTGGAATACCTCCATTGTGTTGCATTTCACAGTGATGTAATTTAAGTAGTACAAACAAAACATTCCATACTTATTCCAGGCATTTTAAGATCAGGCCCAGCAGGTCAATGAGTAGACATAAAATGCAAGTATGACCAGAATAATAATATTTTTTTAAAAAAAGGATAAATTCCTTGCCTTCTACGATCTCAAGTTACTTTGAATTTCAATCACAAGTTCCCAAGTTACATGTCTTCATTACTTTCATAAACCATCGTAATAGCACTATCAGAGACTATATAACAATATATTATTTTATTATTTTCTCCTTTCATTTTCTGACCCCCAAGTATATGTCTGGAGAATATCATGCAATCATTTTCACAAAACTACTTCAACAAATGATTACACAGAATTAGTTTAGAATTCTACTGCTAAACCAGAGTTTTCAACAATAGCGTCAATCCACTAGAACTAATAGTATCAAATAATTTCTCTGTTGTCTCTAAATTATTAAAAGTTTAAAGGGATAAGTCGTCAAGGGAAAAACCAAACTCTAATAAAAAATTGCCAACTAAATAAAATCCATTACAACTGAAATTCATTCTGATTTGTTTTACATGTTGTTATTGTTGCTGTTATACAAACTGCTGTCCTTATCTTTAATCCAAAAGTTTAAGAAAAAGACACAAGTAAGAACTCTGACTAGTTCTCAAAATTCATTGGAGAATTTACGACTGTTGTTCAAAAGTCCATGAAGAAAACTGCTAGGTGTTCAGTCTGCTTTTTGTCTCAGTAGATTTTTAAATACATGGAACAGCACAAGGGACCAGAACAAAACTTTCAGAACACCACTCAACACTTTCACTTGAGGTAGAGCCACCAATGTACACTTTTATTGAATCAGCTCTATATCCATCTAATGGTCACATTCAACGAGCTCTCTATCCAGCTAATGGTAGCATATCCAGCCCACATTCTGCCATCTTCTCTATCAGGATCTCATGGGGACTTTGTCAAATGCTTTGTCTTCAGCAAAGTATATTATGTCCACACATACCCGTGGTTAACTAAACTGATCATTCTATCAAAAAATGAGACCAAGTTGATTTGGCACACTTTGTTATTGATAACCCTATGGTGGCTCCTGCTAAACAACACATTATTTTCTAAATGCTCACAAACCAACTGCTTAATAATGTATTACATAATTTTGCCCAGTATAATGTCAAGCAGACCAAGGTTAAGCTGTAGTTACTTTGGCCTTTATTGCCTCCTTTTTGAAGAAAGCAACATTTGCCCTTCTCAAATCCTTGGGCAGTTTAATTGTCCTCCATGATTTCTCAAAAATCAAGAAAGCGGCTCTGAGATGACATCCACATGCTCATTCAAGATTGTCAGATGTAACTGATCTGATCCTAGAGATTTATTCATGGAAGGCAGGTGCTCCCTAATAATCTCTTTACTTGCCTTAGATTGCACTTTCTCCTTTTATCAATTTATCTGCTTAGGTCCATTTAGGGAGAAGACTGAAGCAATTTAGTAAGAGCTTTGCCTTTTCCTCATCACCTATTTCAATACTACCATCTTCTCTAAACAGTAGGCAAATGCTTTCCTTTGCTTATCATTTTCTAAGGACATAAAACCCAAAGGACACTGGGGCATAAACCGAAAAAAAACAAAAACACTCAAATGACTCCTCAACATCCTTGCAGTCCTTTATCCTTTACCACTAGTTATTCTTGGCTGAGCATCTAAGTCTCTGTCTTCTCCAACCTACTTGAATAAACAGAAAAAATAAGTCTTTTCTTCTTTCTTTATTCCTGTAGAGCTGCTTTTTGTGAGATGGATGGCCATATAAATTCAATTAATAAATAAATAATAGCTAAGAGTTTCTTTAAAAAAAAACCCCTGATATGCATATAAAATTGCAAGAATTTGAATGAGCATATCTGTTTGCAACTTGGAAAATAGCTCCTCAATTATATTGATGTAAGATCACTTTTTTTTAATGTCAATGTAGTAGTATTCCTGGTACTTAACCACCACATACATTTGTTTCTAATAATTGTTGGTTCTTTAGAACTGCTTCTCCACCAATTTTGCCTTTGGGTTGTCTTTGACAAACTCCCATGATCCACAGCCACAAAGCCTCTAACAACACTGAAGGGAATGAGAACAGTAGATGCTAAAGACACCTGGAGAAAAAATGCATTGAAATAAACTGGTCTAGAAAATTTTATAGAATATTATACAGCATAGTAACTGTGATTTTCCTCAGCATTTGATTATATCATCTTAGTATTTGGCTGTTATAAATGAGATATTAAATCCACCATCTAAATTCCAAGATACAGTCTTCAGTAAAGAAAACAGGCCTTGCTGGTTCACATTCTTCTATTAACTAAACTTCAAAATACACTAAAGAAAACCACAATTAAACAAAACAATCCTTAACTTAAAGAAAAAATAATGAAAACCAAAAAAGAAAAGATAAAGTTAAAAAACCCAAACAAACTACAGTAGGGAAGGAAAACCTATTTCTGAATTCTGTACCTTAGAAAGAATTTATGCATCAGCTATATTGAAACCAAATGCTAATTAAATGCACTATACTGGAATTATGTTTTTTTCTATATATTTAAGTTAATTTAATAACCTATTAAGTCACTGGATAACCTAATGATCTAATAAGTCTTGTACTCAAAGAATACTTTGAGAGACATTAATATTACCTAATTGATACCCAAGAGAACATAACTACTTGCTTCGCTTGATTCTATCATCGATAGAACATCACATTTACAGGAAGGAATCTTGACTACTGAACAGTTGCATTTCTGGATCATGACAGGGCCTAGAAAAAGCTAATTAACCACCCTCCAGCTAATCATATGGATACAGCCAACATGTCAGGCTCTGTTATGCTAGATGAAAACAGCCCTGCTGCTTGTGTTGCAAGAACAGTGATGCACTCCAATCTTCTCTCTATGCCACTATTAACAGCAGCAACTGTTTATGGGAAACCTGGGGTATAAAACAGAACAGAAATGACAAATTGAAACACAAATATAAAAACAGAAAGCAAAAGTATGTTGAGTCTGGCCTTACAAACAAGTTTTAAAATCTATCTACCTCCTCACTGAGAAGATGCATCAGCCTGCCTTTCTCCTGCCTTACATTTACATCAATTGTAGGACAAACCTCATTCCATCCATTAGAAGAAAAACACATATGGACATGTGCAACTCTTCCTTTCAAGCTCACCAGATCCAGAAAGGGAAGGGTAGTCAACCTGATGTCCTCCAGATCATTTGAAATACAAAGACCCTGAGCCCCAGCCATCAGGGCAGTTGAAGTTCAGAGTATTCAGAGGGCACCAGGTTGTGTCATCCTGTTGTAAGGCCTCAGGTCACATTCTCAACAAAAAGGGAAGACATGAAAATACCTTCATAGCATCTGTGACATGAGTGAGCATGTTGCTATCACACTGGCTACAGACATTATATTTTCTTAAAGACAGCTCAAAACACTTCTCAGTGTAGGGGGGCCAGATCACTGCACAACTGGAGCTCACCCAAGAGGAAAGGGGAAGGCAGGTCACTACCTGCATCTCAAAGACAGATTCATATTCCATTAAGATAGCAAAGTTGTAGCCAACTGAACTTAAATACACTTCTCCATCTGATCTGAGCACATGTAAGGCCAAAAGTTTGATTTTTAGACAGACACTGAAACAGTAGCATTTCTCCCACAACTTACAATTTTAATTTTAAAATGCTTTTTGTGGTCTTATATACTTTCTGTGTTTTGTCTGGCTATTAAGTGCAAAATTAAAGATAAACTGTGTGGTTGTAAATGAAATATAATTATATGAGAAAGAGGCAATCTGCATAAATAACTGGACTCACAGCAAGAGTAATATGCAAGGTGCATCTTACAGGGAAGTCTCCAAGAAAATCTAGAATAGAATGTTATTGCAATATTCTTGTTTTATCACCCAATCTGCAACATTCAGCTCCATGCAATTATAAACTGTTTTCTCCATTCCTAGAACAGTTTATTTATGGGAGATGCTGTTGTATTTCTGGAAAATCTAGATAGTTGCAAGTTCCTTTCCCTTGATATAGAGCACATTATGTGGTACCAATGTTATTTCTCCTTTTGTGTGATTCTGTCATCTGAAGATACTCCTCCTTTAGTGCCTAAGTAAGGAGATAATGACAACAGCTTACTTGTCTATTATGACACTCAAAATCAGCATTGCCCTTCAAAGATCACTTGCTTAGCACCAACTCTTAAGAACTGCAGCTAGTTGGAGAAAATTATTGTGTGTTCCCAGATTTTAACTAAGGGATGTACTGAATTTACATCTCTAATTTTATTTCTGTTTTAGTTCCCCTGCTATTTTAAATGTAGACTTAATGCTATTTAAACCACTACTTTAATTCTGCTTTTGTTTCCTGATTTTATTGTGTTACATTACATTGTTAACAACAATTTATGGGGGGGGGAGATAAATATAACAATTCAGAGACACACAGAGTTAAAGAGTGGATAATGTTTAAAGCTGTATATTAAAAAACAGATTTGTGGATTCATAAAACATCAGACCACTCCTGCAGATAGTAGCTTCCCTAGTATTCCCCACTTGTTCATAGTGCATACTTTATAGTTCACAAGATACTGAGTAGGCAGATGAGGAAGGCAATAAAAGGAGTCATGATATTCACCACAACAATGCCCAGAAGTGGTGGTGGTGATATTCAGCCAGCTATATTCCACTCAGTTCTGGAAGCCTATGTGCAGAAGGTGTGTTTTCTAGGAAAGAACCCAATTTTCCTAATATGCTTTGAGTTCCTAGAAAACAATGAGCAACAGAAGCACAACATTGTCAGAAAATGTGCTCAACTGGTGTGTATTTATTGCGCAATAAAACTGTGGAGCACAAAGGCCCAGAGTAAGATTGCCTTCTCCATAGGCATTACTAATGGTACAGCTTCCAGCTGCTTATGCATGAGTCACGATTAAAGCCTTCAACAATCTCACCACTTTAGGGATCTCCACACGTACCAAATAATGATTTTCCGAGTACATATTTAATTTGCCTGTTCTCCTATGATAGGAGATAAACCACCTCCTTCAAGCTCGGTGCTACAATATCTATTTAACAAAAAGGGGGCAGAACTGACAAAGTCTACTTTAAAGGGTAATTATAGGTGACAGAGGTAATAAACGTTAACCCGTCAAGGAGGAGTGAGACAACTGTGAATACAAAGAACATTATTCCAAGAATAAACATTAATGTCATGAGCTCTGTTTTAACACAGCTTGTTTTTCTCAAGTTCTTTATTTCATACATTAGCTAGCTAGAGTAAAAGACTATTAATGACATGTGTGTGTATATATAAAAACTGTTAGAAGAATGTTATCAACCAACCTCTAGAAGTTATCAACCAACCTCTAGACTTTCGCCCAAATCATATGAGATAGAATCTCATGTCGTATGAACACCATTCCATCACACAACAAAACACTGAACTCTTCTTCAACATCTCCCTTAAAATCTGCTCCCAACTCATTTGAGGACACATTGAGCACCTGGATTCTATCTACACACTCCATATAGCTCTAGCTACTGGGAATCCCTGGCTCTAGAGTTGCCATCAGTCTACCAGAACTGTAGTCACAAAACTCTAAACAACATCAAACCTACATAACCCAATCTAGTAGAGAGCCCCAAATGGCTACATTGCTAGATAGATGTGTCCAATAGAATTGATCTCTATTATTCAAAACACACTAAACACATTCCATAATTCTGACTTCGTAAGATATTTGGAAATTTGGGTAGATGGACAATAACACAAAGCAGCTGAAAGCAGTCAGATTGAAGCACTTTGTGCAACAGAACCTGAAACAGACAGACTTCAAGTTTTTTAAATAATCTATGTCTACTTAGCACCCCTTGGATTCTTAAAAAAAAAAAAAATCCTCAGGAATTCCAGGAAGCCACCCAGCTTTGTACTACCTGAACAATTTATGGATACTCTCAGGACCTTAGTCACCAGACATCAAAAGGTACCATACAATTTTAACAATGGCCATTTGGAGCACTTAAAAATGCAGGCATTTTAAACATCAATAGTACAATTAAATATTTCATATTCATATTAAAAATATACTTCTTAGAAGAAAAATCCTGCAGAACGCATGCATATTTTTCTGGGTAAGCATATTTAGAAGAGACTGCTGGTTACTAATTATCAGTATGATTTATTGTTTCTTCCCCTTTTTCTTTTGGAACGGAATATTTAAACAAATATATTAAGTGATACACATTTTTCAGTTTACTGACACTGGGTATTCCATAACATTGTAAGTAAAATCAGTTAAGCTGATAAGCAAAAGAGTAGTGTCTTATACATAGTTTCTAGTTGCGTGCAGCTGGCCCTACTCCCTCGGCAACTGAGCAGTTTTCTTTTTTTTCATAGCAGCTGGCACTCTTTGCCAGACTACTTTTTTCTCCCAGACAGGCAGGCATTTTGGAAATACAGTGCAATATATAATTCAAGCATATGCATGGCATTTCATATGTTGCATAGTTTTTTGTGGTATATTTGCTATATGTATACTCATGCATGCACGCACACACCATTCATTTATACCATATTATTGAGATGACAATTTCTCACAGTATAGCCAGGAATGATGTTGTTGTAACAACAACAATTGGCTGGATCATACCAAGCAGCTATCCAATCCAACATCCTGTTCCCCTCATGGACAACAAATGCCTATGAGAAGGTTATAAGAGTAATCACATGACTAATGGTGTTCAGTTGATGATGGCTTTTCAACCACTGATCCCCAAAGCAAATGCCTCTGAGAACAGAAGTAGTAAATAGTCATCATGACTAAATGTTATAGCCTGTATTCTATGAATTTGTCTATTTCAGTTTTAAAATGGTCCAAAGTGGTGACCAACAGTGCATCTTAGGGTTGGGAATGCCATATCTGAACTATGTGCACAGGGATTGCTTTTCTCTACCCTGACTCTCCCAATGTTCAGTCTGATAGAATGACTTCAGAGTTGCTCTTCTTTTGCTATACTGTGCATAATTTTATATACCTTTACCATGCCCTGTCCTTATTTGCCTTTTTCCTTAAGCTAACTCTCATCAAATAATGTAGTATTTCTTCGCCTGAAAAGTTCTCCAATCCCTTAAATCATTCTGGCTTCCTCACTATGCATGCTTTCTAGTTTTAGAACTGTATAAGCTCTTTCAAGTGAGAACCCCATATATTTCTGTAAAGGGACTGTGATACAGGTGGCATTATTTCTTAACTCCTGTCCTAAGAAACTCATATCTACCTTTTGCACAGCCTTCTCAATGTCAGTTGTTTTCATCAACTTGTACACCTCCACAGCTGAAATTCCACTAGTGTATTTGTAAAACTGGGAAAATTTAGCCTCATGTGCATCACTTCACACTTGGTTTACCTTAAGTTTGCAATTCTAATGCCATTATTTCCAATGTGTAAAATCCATTTTTGCAATCATTTTTTGTTTTAATCACCCTTTCTAAAGTTGAGATATATAAACTCTGACACTTCACTGTTCACTCCCTAAATCCAGATATTTATAAAAGTTTAAAATGCCACTTTTCAGGGGCCTTAACAATCATGAGGTAAAAGAAGGGATCTGATTTATTTAAAATGAAATCCCTCCTCTTACCCATGATTAAATTTCTTCAGATGTCTCTGATGAGCTACGGTGAAAAAGCTTTCCAAAATCCTCAAACAAAACAACTGTCTACCAGATTACGCCAGCTAAATACTTGCTAACGCCCTCAAAGTTTGGTAAGCCAGGATTTAAAAATCTGCAGAAGCCATGCTGATTCATTTTTAAGTTTCCCACTGATTTATCCAGAACAAAAAGTAAGCTAATTGGTAAAGAACTTCTGTTCTTCTGGCAGCATCCTTGCTACAGAATGTCCTTCCTATTTGCCTGTTATCTGAGGCCTTTCCAGCACCAAGCAAATAAATTGTTTCTTTCCCGTGCCTTATATTTTATTTTACTGGTAGTTAAGCTTTTCGTACTAGTGAAATTTATCTAGCTTTAACATAAAGTTTTAGAAATTCTTCATTTTGTTTTTAAAAGTTCCATATTTATTTGGTGGAAGGCCAAAAAAAAAAAATCATTATAACCTATTTGCATTGTCACCTCATATAATCTGGGGGACAAATGGTATAAGTGAAATCTTTAATATATGCTCTTCTAACAGAATGTGAAGTAGCATTCTGACAGCTCCCTGAATGCCAAAATAATGCTATGATTTCTTCTGCAGCCTGTTGAATAGCAGGACAGAATTATGGAGAGTGGCTGTTCGGGTGTGCAAACAAAACTCATTTGAGCCTAGTTCCAGCTAAAGTTTTTAGAGAAGTTGCATTTTTTAAATTTCCACCGTGCCAACAAGCAAATTTTCAGATACCACAGCATTGAGGTGGGATTGCTGAAGGAACTGTTTTTCCTAATTATCGTCTACAAATTTCTAGGACACATATGTATTCTGTTAATGCCTAACATTGACAAAAGGAGGGCACTGCTTTATTCTTACCCAGAGCAGATTTTTAATATGTAAAACTCAAAATAATTATCTGCTTTTGTAACATTCACCATGTATGCCATTTTGTCACAAAAGTTTAACTCTAGTTAATAACAGTATTCAAATTCTAGTTGTTACTTGGTAATTATATGGAAAAAGACAGACTAAATTTCCTAAAGTAGAAATTGCACAACACTTGTATTTAGAAATCATGAATTTAATTTCATAAGATACAGCCATTTTTTCAAATGAATGAAAATGAAGTGTCAATGTTTTAGACTTCAGGAAATTTAAGCATCAAAATAAGTTTGTGAAGACAGTGTCACATAGATGTCATTCATAGTTTTTCACAACTGTTATCAGCACAAACCCTTTAAATATGAATTGTTATTCTACACTATAACTGGGTTAAAATATCACACTATGTCATTATGGCCTAACATGTTGTGTGAACTTAGCTGGCTGTGGCTTGTTTAGTAGATCATGGTTAAACAAATTGTAGCATAACATGACATTTGAACTATGGGTAGAGATTACTCCCTTGCACACAAAACAAAATACAGTTTCCTCACAGTGTGTGTAGCCCTTATGCAGCCTAATGCAACTGAAAATGCCCCTAATTTATTGATAGTATTCAACAATAAACAATAAACATGAAATCTAACCTATAGCAATATATAGAAGATGGTGAGTTTTCTACATAAATTCTATGTACCCAGCTTGTATGTCTTATTCAAAAACATGTGGTGACTAGTTTAACTCAAGAATAAATTGAGAGAACCATAGGGAAGAATGATATCTAGGAGTCTGACACAGCAACAACAACAATTAGAACACCAATTGTAAATGCTTTTGCAATTATACTTCAGCTCCAGGAGTTCCATCCTGGACCTATCACCTTTGGGGTGAAATCCTCTGGTAAAATCCAGAGGCCACAGACTGAGTGATTTCCAAAGTCAGAAAATGCCAGTTTTAAAAAGCCCCAAAACCCAGTGATGGGAGCAATGAAGGAGAAGTACAGAGTTAGAGAGACTCTGTTGTTCTGTTTCTACTTCATCCTATCACCTTCTTCCTTTTTTTATGGTAGACTGCTCTCAGTTCAAAACAATCCTGCCAATATTTGAGACCTACCTGTTTTGAATTATGCCCTGGTCTTTAATTCCTTCCTGGAATTTTAATCCTGCTTCACACACTCACTCATTCTCTCTCTCACACACACACACACATACACACAAACACACACCCAGTACCTTGCCTGCAGGTCTAAAAAACATGACGAAGAGGGTGAAAAAGTATGAGGAAATAGGAGGATAAAATATATACTGGCATCAATCCTTACACTTAAAATTTGTAATGCCTATAAAGTGACCAGCTGGATACAGATTTGGGAGAAGGAAGCGAAGGATGGAGTTGGTCTTTTTAGCAAAGGTGGGAAATGGCCAGAAAATTAAATCTTCAGATTGATTTCTCAGCTGTAGAGAAATTTCTGTTCCAAGGATTTCTCCACAAAAACATGGTCTAGGGCATTGTTTCAAGCATCTCCACTATGACAAGAAATTCCAAAAGATTTATATATTAGATATTCTATATTTACTATTCCTGAACTATTTTATAAAATGATATTTTAAAATATATTTTAAAATGAAAAGATTCTAAACAAAAGTTTAGTTATACCTTTTTTGTTGTTGTGCTATTATATCAACATGGGAAGAAGAGACCAAAGCCTTATTCAGCTGAATAAATCATGCAGTGTACCTTTTGTGTCTAACTGACGTACAGATAAAAGGGTTGATTAAAATCAATAATTTAAATTGAGGCTTTCTGCTTGGTAATTAATATCATGGCTAAAATCAATGTAGATGATTTTTAACCCACAGATTCTATCAGCAAGGCCTTCTTAACTGGTTTATTTAAAGTCTATATAACTGATGCTTTTCTTAAATAAAATACACAAGGAAATTCTCTATAGTCACTAATGCTGATTATTTCTTAATTTCTACACTAGACTTGCTCAAGAGACCCCCATATAATTCCTATATACATTAGTGACAGATGGCCGCTGTAAGGTATACTGCCTTCAGGAACATGAACTACCCTCTCACTGCTCTGCTCTAATATGCACATAATTAGGAGCGATTTAACGGATCATGTTGCACAACTGCACTGTTCCAGAGGATTTGTTTGCTTTTGGCTTGTTATGATATGCAAATCTATCCATTATGATATAGTATTCTGTGACAGCCAGGCCACAATGGCTTGTTCAATAAACCATGGTTTTAAAAATCTTGTCACTGTGTGATTTATGTGAATGCAGCTACTTGTGGATACAGAAGTTAGAAAATTAGATTTGTGTCTGATATAGAAATAGAGATTCTTATCTATTTTGAAAATAGTTTACATTAAGACTGTCCTCAACAAAATTACAACTTTAGAAAGCTATGAATACTCTATGGCAAATATGTCACTATATCTTTCTTTCTTTTGCTTGTGTTTAGAACATTAAATTAATATATTAACAGAAATTATGCTTCCTCCGCCTTTACTTAATATTTGATAGGATGTTTGTACAATTTTGTTCCGAAAACATGTTTCATGCATTTTTTCTGAGATTATTTATGCAATAGTGTTCTAATCCATGCATTTTTGCTGCCTATATTGTTCAAAAAGTACTATAAATGGGATAAAAGGTGTGTGCATTATTTATTCATAGGAATAATATCTGTGTAAAGTTATCCATAAGTAGAGTGTATGCTATACATATACCCCAATATACTGCTACGGTATGATAGGAGCTGTACACCAACTCATCTGAAAGACACCAAGCTGAAGAAAATTGACCTTAGTATTACTTATAAAAGGTATTGCCCCTCACATTTAAAATAGCCTAATGTTAGGTTAATATTTTCAAAAACATCTTCCAAACAGAAAACAGCTAAAATTAGAATTTGAGCATATTTTTCTCCACAATCCTGTCTGGTAATATCTAACACCATATTTGGAAAACATCTGGCAACTCAACTAAGTAAGAAACTGGGACACAAGATGTATTATTTTAATGTCAGTTTGCAATGCAACTTTTGAAGTAAAATAAATAAATAAATAAATATCTATCTATCTATCTATCTATCTATCTATCTATCTATCTATCTATCTATCTATCTATCTATCAGGTACCACCACTTGAAAGTACTACATAAGAATTTTGAATATTTTTCAGGCTGAATGAGCCAAGAAAACAAGGTTTCAAACAATTAGCATGTATATATCCAAGGACATTTTATTTTATAAATAAATATAAATATTAATGACAGCAACAGGGGCTACCAGGATTTCTGTTACTAAGCAATGCAGTCCTAACTTGCAACATCACATGACCACTTTGCTTAGTGATGGCAATCCTGGCAGTCCCCATTGCCATTGTTAAGTGAGGATCATGGGTCATTAAGTGAGCCCCAGGTGGCTTGCAAGCAGGCCAGCAGGCAGGTAAGTGGCTGCTGCTGGGTGGATGAGGGTGCGGGGTGGCTGCGAGGCACAGTGTGAGAACGGCGGGGCCAGGGCGGGGGAGTGTGTGAGTGACTTACCGGAGTGACTTGTGACCTTCCCTGCCGACTTCCCCTCTGACCTTGCTTGTGGGAAGCTGGCAGGGAAGGCTGGAAATGGCAATCACATGACCACAAGACATTGCAACTATCATAAATGCAAGCCAGTTGGCAAGCGCCCAGATTGGATCATGTGACTGTGGGGGTACTGGGACAGCTGGAACTTCAAGGACCGATTGTAAGTACCACTCATTCAGTGCCATTATAACTTCAAACGGTCGCTGAACAAGTGGACATTTAACAAGGACTACCTGAATCTAACCATGTAGGACAGGTCAAGGTTTTTAGCTAAAGAGAAACAAATTTGTACATTATTTCCAATCCTGAAAAGGTCGCATGTGACCTCTTCAGCTGCCCCCCCATGACAAAAAAGGGAGTTCACATATCCTCTTTCCTAGTGTGATTACAGGGTGACAAAGCAGTACAGAGAGGAAAATTCAGGAGGGCATACAGGAGCTTACAGTCTCAATGTTGTCACTTTTGGCCTACAAAACTTTTGTGCATTTTCATCCAATATTTTCCATCTTGGATATGATATACAGTGGTACCTCGGGTTACGAATTTAATTCGTTCCGTGACTCTGGTCGCAGCCCAAATTGGTCGCAACCTGAAGCAAATTTCCCCATAAGGTTCAATGTAATTACCGTTAATCCGTTCTGGCGTGGAGGACAAGGAGGCGGCTATTGCTTGGAGGGAGAGTCCCCCTCCCTACGACCACGTGTCAGGGGCGGAAAATGGCTGCGGACCACGTGTCAGGGGCGGAAAAATGGCCGCGGACCATGTCACGGGAGGGAAAATGGCCGCATATCCTGTTTGTACCCTGAGGCGGAGTTCGCAAACTGAGGCAAAATTTTGCGGCTGGAACTGGTCGTAACCCGAAAAGTTCGTTAACAGAAGTGTTCGTAACCCGAGGTTCCATTGTATCTACTATGAGCATTATTTCTAAGCAACATATAATGTTTATGAATTGTTTTTAAAAAATATTTAAATTAAAAGAAATGTAATTATTATAAAATAAATTTAATTATTCATTATTTAAATAATAATAACAACAATAATTTTACTTTATCTCCATACTGCTGTTTCCATATTTATATTGCAGAACAATAAAATGCTGAAGCTTCTACAAATGCCTCAGAGCAGAAATTAAGAAGTTAAGTTCTCCTTACCTCATCTAAATCCTTTATATAAACTGGCTTTTCCACTAAACCCATTGGCATTGGTTCACTGTGAGGTATCTTTACTTCTTCATACATTTTATTATTCTCTCTCTCAATAGCTTCTGGCAGAAGCATCTGTAAAAATTAAAAAGAAGAAAGGGAAGGGGGAAAAGCAGTTTAAAGTAATGAATTGGACATATCCATTTCATTCCATAAACAGTTAGCAAACTAGAAATCAGTTTAAACATAATCTGAAACAAAGGTATCTAAAAATGGACAGAACAAGTCTTTGGAATTCCATTAAAGTTAACTCACTCCACTTAATATTTCTGGTCTTTTAGATATATTTCCCAATTCTACAGTAAGATCCAAAATGTCTCTTAAAAAAAAAAGAGACAGAAATCAAAAAATTGTTTTGAAATACAGTAATTTGAAAGTATATGTCATTATGTACTCCGCTTATTGAAACTAGAGCCAAATTCCTGCTTGTAAATTTGACTATTTAAGACAGTCTTTCCACTATCTGCTCAGGAGTGGGAAAAATTGTGGCAAGCAGCCAAGAAAATAATGAGCTTGTTTGTAGGGAAAAAAAATCGTATGGTTCCATTTGTATTGCACACAGTTTTAACATATTATTGTAGATTATAGATCGCTTTTAAAACCAGCCTTCTTCTATACAAGCCAGAGACTGTAACTCCCAGAAAAGACACAACAGCAGGGAATTTTAAGACTTAGCAGTCCTAAGACATCTGGAGGGACACTGGGTGCAGAAAACTGTTTTAAGTTATCCAATCAAATATTGGTAAGAATAAGGCTGCATGTTTTGTATTGTTTGCTTCAAGACATTATTTGACCTGTCAACAGAATGCTAAGATATGTGATCAGAGAGGGACATCTTTCCCCAGACCAACCAATAATTTCAGTGATGTGGCTGCAAGCTTATTTAAATACAGAAGATCAGAGGGACTGCTCAGCAAAGTATTGGAGTACTTCCCAAAGCTTTTGAATAAAATGAGTCTCTCAAGTTCCTTGTCTTCCTCCTCCTTTTATTGAACATGGTTTTTTCCCCCTTGCCCTTCATACTGTACCATAATAAAGAAACATCTGCACCAATGAGTAAAACAAAGTTTGCAAACCAGCTTCAACACTTAATTCAACACTAATATAATCAGCATTATAACACAGATAAATATTACACCATGGTTAAAGCAAATGTGGAGGGTTAGATAAACATCATGCAAAAGAAAGAAAAGGGGACTATAATGAATGTAGGGAAGTCTGGATATGTTCCCAGTCTCCTAATCATGATGAAACAATCAGGAATACAAAAGGCAGGTGTTATGGCTTGCTTTACCATCTAATTAAGACTTTTTTAGATTCCTAACTAATATGCAACATGAAATTCTAAATCTATGGCCTAGAGATTTGTAACAAATGAATAAATTCATTTTTCCATTATTTCAGCTGAGAATACCTAACATTCTGTAACTTGAGAATGGATAGGAACAATACAGTTCTATTCAAGAGCAGATCTAATTTATAACTCGAAGTAACATCTTTCACCCCCTGGGTGGTCCATTAATATATGTTCTTGCCAATAAAAGGATTCAATATTTCAAGACAGAAACAGCTGAATATAGTAAAAGTCACCCAAGCCCCCAAACCATTTCATGGAACTAATGGCAGTGAATTCTTTAAGATATCTTTAGGGCCAAGTGATTGACATTTCTCACCATTATGAGAAAATATGCAAGTACCTATCAAAAGGGGAGGAAAAAGCAGTGGGAACAAAAATTACTTCCTCAGAGTAAGAATATACTGTTTTAAACTATTCTAAGGAAGCTCACTTAAATTCATTATTCAGAAGGAAGCTCCAAAGGCATACCTTTGATCCCCCAATAAAAGCTGATGTTTTCCTAGCTTCGGCTTGTGAGTCATAAACATGCGGGTAATGAATTTTTTCAAATTCCATGTCTCGCTGTCTGTTTAAAACTGGCATTGTGCGAGCATTCAAAAGTGCTTGTTCTCTGTAATCACAAAAGGAAAACCAGTGACAATCAAAAGTGTAGCATATAGGAACTCAACAGAGAATGCAGTGATATCATGGCAATTGTTATAAATACTAAACAAATTCAACATTAGGGTTAGGGAGTTTTCTATTGGGCATGAGGGCAGTCTTGCATTTCAAACACTCCTTGGTTTAGCAAATAAGTCTTTGCACACATTAACATTATTCATAATGGCTGCTTTTAGGGAAGTAGAAATGGGGAACAATTCTCACCTATCATCTTCAGACTAACAAAAACCTATATAATTATGCATAGTTATATGTTGAATGTTCAAAAACAGCCTCTTGGGATATTATAAACATTCTACATATATGTGATGGGAGTGAGGACAATAGCACTACTGTAGTTCCTTCCCTATCCATGCATAGAGGATTCATGTCTATGGCAGAAATGCTTGAATTGATGACAGTTGTCACATGACTGAAGACCCTGAAAAATCAGGGTGGAAAGTCTTTTCCATTAATGTGGAAAGTTCTCATAGATAATTTCCTCAATCCTTTCTATTATACGTCTCTAGTATAAAGGAGGATTACATGAAGGGAGAGTGTTAGTGTGCTTATTGTACTCCCCCTAAACATAAGTTACATTATTTTTCAAAAGATTAAAAAAGAGTTAATGAGCAATCATTCAAACCAACCATCCATTCATACCTTTCAGAATATCCCATTTCCTACCAGAAGTAGAGGTTTTCTGCCCCCATGTAGCATTTTCAAAGGCCACCAAGGTATGTGGTTGCATACCTTCCATTTTGGCACTGACCAGGTACATATACGCATTAAGCCATAAACCATGTCACAATGGCTGGGTTCGTAGGATATGCTAAGTCAAAACCAGGCAAACCACAGTATAGCTTAATGTGCACCTCTCTGTGTTTTCCCACCACTCCATTATACAACAGCAATTTGGAATCTGTATGGAATATTTTGGAGAAACATTTCCCACCCCGAGAAATAGTCTGTAGTTTTATCAAAATTTGACTTCAAGTTGGAACTTTCTCATTGCTAGAGCTAAATCAAGGGAAAGTAAATGCTTGGCAAACATCAAGGATAGCATTACAATGGCATTTCTTACCTTTGTATCCGTAGCTCCTTTGGATCAAAGGAGATTCCCATATCAACAAGAACTTCTCCTTCATCCCCAGTTCGTTTTTCTCGCCTGGCATTTCGTTTTTCTTCACGGCGATATAGTTTCATTAGCTGCTTCTCTTGTTCAGACTGAATGGTGACTTGGCAGCCATAATTGGGCTTAGAATTTTCTCCTGTAAATTTTCTGCAGTGTTCTACAACATGGAAACACACCCAGCTATTTATAGATTCCTGTTCTCTGCACTCTTGGTTCTGAACAAGACTATGAAGGCTTAAAGTTGTTTTACGAAGTATTTAAAATTGACTAAAATCTTGGAAAAAATTAATATACCAATTGTATTTCAGATTTCCTTGTACAAAATAGCATAGAAACAAGGAGATCCTTTTATCAGAATATAGTCTGACCCTGAAAAAGGAAGCAGATATAGAAGAGCAAAGCTACTTTCTATAAAATATTTGGCAAAACTTTATTCCCTAAACTAATGCACTGAGAGTTCATTCCCCCACCTATCCTTGCAGATTTCAACTTCAAATGAAGTTCAGCTAACTTCAATTCAGCCTATTAAATACTTAATTCAATTTTTGTATGAAGGTCTGTAACTTTGGAAGATGTTTTATTTTGTTGTCTAATCTTTACTTACAATACAAGTTTTTATTATTTATTTATCAAATGTATATAGCTGCCCATCTCACAAATACAATTCTTTTATATAGAAAAAGATATCAGTGCATGATATTTTTTAAACTTGACTATTCCGAAACATTGGTATAAGGCAAATACCATTATCATAGATTCTGAGTGTTTGGGGCATTTTGATGGATCATCTCCCAAAGAAAAATGAAATCAAACTATATCCACAATCATGCTCACCTGTTTTTTAAAAAACACATCTCAAAAAGGTGTGTTTTTTAATTCTTTAAGGAAGAAATTAACTATGCATTTTAAAAATTTTTGTTTACTAATTTCACTATATATATATATTTTTTTTAAAGAAAGACATAAGCTATGCAACTTTGTAAAGTCTTGTGTATTGATACTTACCTTGTAAAGATTGTAGCTTATAATCATTTGGCCCAGAGAAAGATCTCTCCACAATGGTATTTCTGTTCTGCAGGAGCTTTTCTATTAATTCAAATCCTTCAGGTCCTAGTAATTCAAACAACTGAACATGAGGGGAAAAGAAAAGAAAATTGTGATTTTATCATTTTTGTTGATACAATCCATTCACAAAAGTCTTCATATTCACAATTTGAAGCCACTATGCTCAACAACTGAAAAATGTGTAGAGTTTCTCCTACTTGCTATTATATAGGGAGCTCCATGCACATGAAGATAGTATAAAATTCTACTAGAGACATTAGGGGATGACCTACTTAGAATCAAGAGCTGATTAAGAGAGCCCATTTTCTTATATTTATATAGATTCATTTCAGCATCAAGCAGCATGAATGCACTGAGCAGACAGCTACTGCTATTAACACTGTCAAAAATTATTGCCTATGAGGGATATTATGCAGAATCCAATTCAGAACATGACCCACATATGGAAGCCCAAGTTCACACCAGTTTTATAAGCACTGAGAGATAAATTTAAATTAATCAAGTCGTTATTTCAAAAAATAAATTATCATACTATCAGTCATACTTGCTGAACAGCAGAAAACTAATTTATAAGAAATTGCAAACTTAATAGGAAATACACAACAGTTTACAATTCAGTTAGAAATATTGCCATACACAATTTGCTACACAGTGCACTGTAATATCCTCTGCTATCACTTGCAAGAAGAGACCCAGCCATATATCCTATAGAATGATTCAGTAAGTGCTCTCCATTTATTTATATATACATATATACACACATACACACAAACTACAAATGATTCAGGCAAATAAAAAGTAACTGAACAGTTTCGGATAAATGCTTTATTTTCAGAAATTATATGAAATTAGAGGGACAGTTGGCTTGACAGATGTTTCTGGAGGGCACTAAGAAAGACAGGGCATTGTTTGTTTATTTAATTTGATGTATAGGATATGGCCACCCATCTTGTCAGGGCGACCCTGGACGGTGAACAGAGTTAAAAACATCAGTATAATAATGAGAATATATTAATCCATGAGATCTTGATATATCTTTAAAAAGAGATGTTAAAAGAACATTGAGAACCAGAATTTAAAGACCAATTTTACACACATGCACACACACACAAATTCCAAAAATTCCAAAAAAGAAAACTTACTAAAAGAATCAGTGATATTTTTAGAAGTCTCTATCAAGAAGAAAACAAAATCTAGTCATTTTCTCCTCCTCACAAACCAGCAACAATAATGCTATTCACCTGCTTACTCCACCTCCAAGAATCTTTTCCGATATTGTCTCTCTGATGTAACTAATTCTTGTTCCTGTGTCTTGTTTGGCCAATTCCTTACCACATAAGCTCAAACCAGTTCTTTAGTCCATCAGTTACCAATTTTTTTTTTAAATGCAAACCACTATATTCTTATCAAGAACCTTTGAAGACTACCACATAAACCACATAATTTTTTTAATGGCTGAAATCTTGCAAAATTGTCAAATCTCCCAAGTGTTTAGAGTTTCTGGCTGAAATCTTTTGCAAGACTTTGATTTTCCAAAAATGTATTTTTATTTATTTTTATTTTATTTTATTCCATACTAATAGTACTTTCACAAACTAACAGTAATTTCTGGATTGGAGGTTGAGAACTACTGTTTTAGTTTAAGAAATAGATGCTAAAAGCTTAGAACAATGGTTACCAATTTGTGGCTGGGGGATCATTGTCCTGTTTGGGTACTGGAACTGGTCCCTTGTGCTGGCACTAAATTAAAAGGAATGCCAACATCTCACAAGATTTTGCCACTTATAATCAAAATGTTCTGCAGATGGATTGGAAGAGAAAAAGAGACTTCTCTTGCAGCAAGAGTTGTTAGCATAAATAAGAAATAGAAATAACTCCCTACCATTTCCATACCATCACCCAAGTAAACTCTCCAAGTAGACTCTCCAAGTTTTCTGTGGATGCTAAATTAGACAGAGTCTTCATTCCTCAATATTTTATTCCCAAAATAAAGAACAGTAAAATTCTGCTTAAAAAAATAAGATCTTCGTATATTACTGCATTAAAAATAAATCTTAGTTTTGTCTGGAAAACATCTGTTCCTGGGTGAAGGAGGTATGGCTAGCCAACTTACAGATTCTCACTCAATGTTAACTAAACTAAGCTTAAACACTTTTGTTTCAAAATGCTGAGCCAGGTTGGACCTGACTGTTTTTCCTAAAACTTTGAAAAAGTCTGTCAATAATCTTTAAACGCCATCTACCAAATTACATTACAGCATTATATAAATTAGTGCCTTAAATCTGCTTTTACTCAAGATAAAATTTAATATGCAATGTCAACAAGGTTCTTATTTTGCATTCCTAGGAAGAGACATAATATCTGGGTAGTTTCACATTTTAAGAATTATCAAGAGAAAGAAAAAAGGGGGGGCTTTTTGTTTTTGGTCTTAAGAAGAGTAGATTATCTTTGTGTAATATTAAAAAAAAACTGAACAACACTGCTAAGTATATACTCATATGTAGTAAAAAAAAATGAGAATGTCACTATTTATGTATGTATGCCTATGCACATATTCCTATATGCATTTTATATGTTTGACATATTCCCACTTTTTAAATGTATATATATAAAAATCCTACATATAACAGGGGCTGATGCAATTCTTCTAAAACTGATACTATTATTCTCTCTCTCTCTCTCTCTATATATATATATATATGTGTGTGTGTGTGTGTGTGTAGATATATATATGAAAAAAGCCACAATGAAATACTAAAAAGTTATTATAATTGTCACAGCTTGCATTTCTTCCATATGAAGGCATCAAAAATATTCTTTCAAGTGACAGAAAACCATCTTACTATCAATTATATGTTAACTCATGACTTAACTACCAACACTCCAATAAATCATAGTAATATCTTGAGTAGCACATGGGAACAGAGCAATTTTCATAGTACTGCTAGTAATTATAACTGTATCTTGACACTATTTTGATTAGTGAATATGAAGTGTTATGTAAAACACATTACAGTATAATTACAACAAAAAATCTTTACTATTACTCCATTTCTTGTATAGTGTATACCAGTAGAGATGCTGGCTAGGAAAAAGTCCCAGCATTAATCTGGGGAAGACTGGACCAAAATATGGGTAAGATACTGGTGGTCCTCTAGATACTTTATTTCACAGAAATCTGGAAGGTCATACATTCCTCATCTCTGCTCTTATGAAGTTTATTTTATGTAAGAAAATAGGCAGGGATATGAAGCATTCAAATGATGCTTGAACTTTTATTTTTTTATCAAGGACCAAGCAAAATAACAGCTGGCAAAACAACTTCAAAAGTAAGGGGACTTTTAATTTCTCATGAGGTATGAAGTTCTGTTATTAAAATCAAAGAACAAGAATAATTCAAAACCATACAAAATGCATTTGAAAGATTTTGGATCTCTGCCATTATCAGTGCAGGTAGTCCTCGCTTAATGACCACTATAGGGCCTGGAAAATTTGTTGTTAAGCAGGGCAGTCATTAAGCAAAATATCATGTGACTGCACCCGATTTTATGACATTTTTTGCAGCTGCTGTTAAGCAAATCACAATGGTCATTAAGTGAATCATGAAGTTTCCCATTGATTTTGCTTGCTGGAAGCTGGCTGGGAAGGTCATGTGAGCTGGTTGCCAAGCACCAGATCGCAATCGGTGACCACAGGGGCGCTGCAACAGTCATAAGTGTGAGGACAGGTCGTAAGTTACTTCAGCACTGTTGTAACTTTGAACGGTCACTCAATGAATGGTCGTTAAGCGAAGACTACCTGTATGGTCATTTTCATTCGTTCTGGCAAAATGTTAAGATTTTGGAAAGACTAAAATTCTTGAATCTAATTGCTATTATGTAATAGAGGAAATTAGTCAATTGAGACTGGTTGCTATACCATACAAAACAAATTCTATGTTGGCAGAGTTGAGGGGAGAAAAAGTTTGATAAGCAGCAGCAGCAGAAAAAGTCCAGACTAAACAGTGTATGCTTGTTTTCACCAATATGTACCAGAAGGTTTCTATCCTTGGCTATAGATAGATGTTTAAGCCTAACACCTGTAAATAATAAATCTGAATTTATTAGTAACATCATATGCCAGAATCCTAGGCTGCAATTTCCCCGCTATATACTTAAAGTTATTGGAACAACTAAATTGGCCCATTCCATAGATATGGACTGTTTAGATCTAAATGAACAGTCCTGTACTAGTAGCATTGTTTAACACTGAACTACTTGAGACCATCAAGGAAAATATCCCCGTTTGATCATTATGTCTTTATAACACACATGCACTGATGAAAATGCCAAAAAAGACACAACACGCATTAAGAAAACTGGTTCTAATCCAAATGTGTCTCAACAAAGAAACTGCAATTAATTATAGTTTTATAAATAACGGCAATTATACTGAACTGTATGTGTTGTTACCAATTTCAGTTTAGATACTATATATGTATCAACCAAAAGTAAATGGATCAACTCCAATTTAATTGGTCCTGAACAAGCATGAGAGCTCAATTTCATTAGATTACATTTACAAACATTACAAAATTATGAGTCAAACTAGTTTATTTTTTTATTATTATTACAATAGTTTTACAAGATCTAATTTTAGACAAAGTTGTCCCCATTTCAAAAGAAACCAATTGATTACATAGCAGATCACAAGCACTGTGCATGCTAGGAAAGAAGCAGCTGCAGTCCAAGTGCTCTGAAAGCAAACTTTGGTTCAATTTCAGCAAAGAAGAAAAGCAGCAGCTGGAAGGCATCTGGGAGACTTGGATGTTGATTCATCCAGAGAGAGCGCGAAAGGGCAGCAGCTAATACGGAAAAGCTAAGTCTTGGATGCCGTTTGAGACAATGTGCCAAGCAGGGAGCATGGGTGGACTGGAAAGGAAGATTCAGAAGCATCTGGTTTGCAACAATTAAAACCCAATTTTCCTGCTACTGTAAACAAAAGCACATGCTAGATTTTTATGCATTTTTGTGCTTAATAAAGAATACAGAAAGACTGTGAAGAGAGGTGCTTTTAATTTTCCATTTAAAAGAGATGCTTAACAACAAGGTACATTCATTTCTGGATGTCACATTTCTTGAAACTTTTTGGAATTAAACACAATGTTGATGTCTTCTGTTTGTTTGTTTTAATAAAAAATAAATTGGTAAGTGTCCAAAAGCATATTAGTCCCCACTGTTCAGGAACCCAAATTCAAAACACTCAGAAGAGACATGTTAGGTTGAACGGAAAGCATCTCATATAAACTCTTGAAACTCCCACTTTCTAAAGGACAAAGAATTACTCATCTCCCAATACAGTGATGGGCAAAAGAAAAATCTGCATCTACTAGTAAACATCTTGGATACAGATTAGCTCTGTAGTCAAATGAACACAAACGTAAGTCCCCTCCATCCAGGCCCAAATGCAAAAATTTAACTACTATATGGACTCGATATATTGTACATGCAGCAGGACATGGAAACTGCTAATTGAAACAATTGAGCAAAGAGAAAACTAAATGGAAATCATTGCAGTAAGAGATTTTAGAACATGTCACCAGGCAGCACAATTGGAAAACATGAAGAATTAGCTGCAATTCAGAGTGAGTGTGCGTAACACCACCTGAGAATTGTACTCAAGCGAAGAATGAAAAATAGTTTGTGCTTAATGCTATAAAGTACAACTACGCAAACCGGGACCTTCCACATACTTAATTTGAATTTCAACCTACAGCAGCAAAAGATTTAAAAAGTCCCCAAAACAGTTGGAGGGCACTGGATTGCCTTTTCTTTCAGGGATGGATTCTATAAGGGTTACTGTAGTCTCTCAATTAATATACTTTGAAGGTATGTTGAAGATGGTCCCACCAATGCCAGAGGCAATTAATTTGAGTTCCTGGACTGTGTAGTATTGCAGAAAAAGCTAATTAAAGAATATAAATGGAAAAGGTAAGATGAGGCACCTCAATACTTTTAAAAACAGCATTGAACTACAGCTGTTTGGAGCTTCAAAGAGCATGTTAATATTGAAATGGGGCTATGCTGCTTTGATCTGAATGCTAAAAGTGGCTTTAAAGCATGAGGCCCATTTCTGACAGAATGAATGGATCAAATCAGCTTGCTTCAACCACGGAGTAGCAACTCAATTTTCCAAATCAAGGCACTGTCATATTATATGTCAGATTACATTTTGCAGTGGTCTGGCTCACATTTAGAAGTAACTCACCATTTAGCCATACTGTATTGGCACGAGCTTCTGTAAGCTACTGTGGAATACTCCATGTCCAACTCTCTGCTCTTCCCCCATAACTAAGTGGAGGAAGAAGTTACTGTATAATGCATTTTCTTTTTACGTAATTCTTGGCTTGTTTCATACACAGGTTTGTTCAACAAGCCTAATTTATATTCCACTTCTTGAAGCAACTAGTTTTAGCAATTGCCTAAATATTTGCCCGTGATTCCTAGTTCATGTATAACAAGATTGCAACTGGAATAACCAAGATGCGTTAATTCCACCCCCTGGCTGAGCAGAAGTGGGGGGGCAAGCACACCCACATCTGACGCTTTGCAGTTGCCCACTCATTTTTTAAAGATGTTATGTACTAATGTTCAAAATAAAGTTTTCCCAGGGCTACCCATTTAAACTAAAAATAGCAGATAAAATACCTAACACATAAACATCAAATCAGTGAGAGCTGCATGCAAACCAGCCCAGCTGCATGTATATTTTCTCCCAAGGATTTTTAAAGCAAAACCAAAATCCAAACACAGACGTTGTAGTTTGTCTGAGAAATTCAACAGGAAGCTCAACATCAGCATGCAGGTGGAGAGGTGGTGGTAAAAAGGTCTTTTGAAATCTTGCATGTAAAAACATCATGTGTGTCACAGTAGTTCAGACTAAGAGGCCATGGAGACTAACAGACACTTGAAAACTTTTTTTCTCTTTTTTGCAAACAGAACTTGTATCAATTTAGCACACTGTTCCAGCAGAGGGTGCTATAGTAACATATCTGTAGTTGAGAAAAAGGATTGATTCCCCCAACAACAAAAGAACAGGATATTGAGCCTGTCACCTACATAATTTAGATATAGTTGTGCCAGAGAGCTGTGATCTCTCATAGGACATTCAAGTCTTTTACCCAAGAATAACAAAGGAAATAATACACAAATACAAGCTTCCACATATAGTATTAACTGAGCCAAAGAGTAAAGTTAGAGGAAAAGTTATCCTCTTTTTCCTTTTATCATTAGAAAACATTTTCACAACACAAAGTAGCCAACCTGACAAACAAAATCATTTTCAGACAGATATTTGGCACTTAAACTGATATGTAAATAGAATTAGCTGTAACTGGTTGTTCTGTTTTTAGTAATGTATTTTATTACTGTTGGTAGTGACCTTGTTCAATATCTAGCAGGCAGGCAAGGTGTAAATAAATAATGCACACTGTGCTCACCACCAATCCCTCCTTCCAATAAGTCTTTCAGTTGGTGAAGAGAAAGTTGAAGAAATGGAGAGTTATTTGCCCATGTTGAACATTCAGAACTTAATTCTGCTTCCTGAAAAATCCCAGAACAAAAATCTTTGTTCTGGCCCTGTCTACTTTGAAAGTGGCTCCTGGCATGTTATTGAAAAGCCAAGAGTGATCCTGCATCTGTAAAGTTAGGCAACTCTGCTTCAGATTCTCCATTTAATTCAAATGCCAAATTAGTTAGTGTTATATTCAGCTAAAGGGGGACGTGGTGGCGCAGTGGCTTAATGACGCTGAAAGTTGCCGGCCAGAAATGGTCGACGCTTCAGCGGTTCGAGTCCAGCCTTCGCGTTAACAGGGTGAGCTCCTGTTTCCTCCCCAGTTCCTGTCAACCCAACAGTTCGAAAACTCACGTGAGTAGATAAATGGGTACTCTCACTCCAGTGGGAGGAAAAATGCTGGTGGCGCCTTGCAAAAGGAGTCAGGAGCAGTTGCCGGTAAGCGTGAAACCGTGCGCGCCCGAAAAGGGCGCAAAGCAACGGAAACCCCACCTCCTGCGCTCGCCAGCTGGGCTCTGCTCTAGGAAGGAGGCTCTGGCAAACCACTTCCGAAACAATTGCCTTGAAAACTGCAAGGACTCATCCAAGCAGTCACTGCAGAGTCGGTAACGACTGAGCGCAGATTAAAAAAAAAAATATTCAGCTATTTAGTTTTTGGTTTTATAATCAGTAACTATAATAAGACTTAATAATTTTGCCCAAACTAAACTATACAGTAAGCCTCCTTTTACCTTGACTTGCTCTCAACCCAACCTGTATTTTCTCCACTTTCAACTTAACTCCAGGTTTCATTTTCTTAAGAGGATGAATTGTATCCCTACTGTTCTAAGTCCCAGCATCACATGCAATGAAGATTATTCAATTTTCTTTTCAGGTCATTGTTTTACCCTCCCAGCTTCCAAGGCTCTTCTAGATATGGGTGGTTGAGCTATAGCACAGAAAGTTTCTGCAGAGCAACCTTGCCATAATTAAATCCTTACTCTTATGCAATCAGCTAAATTAAATACATGATAGGAATAACAAACTCAAGATCAAGTTTGGTGTGAAATTATTTTTCTCATATCAATGTATCACATTACCATTTTCCATTGGTTCAAAATGTCATTTCATTTGCATTAAAAGCAAAACAAAGAAACAAAAAAGGAACAAACATGATGCATTCTTCCTAGGCTGCCTGATGCTAGCCGCCAAGATCACCTTCACGCTATTTTCAAAGAGTGACTTCGGGGGAAAAAATATAAAGATTTTGCAGAGGCTAATTGTGGGGGAAGGAAATCCTAATGTACAAATAGCTTTAATTCAAACATTAGATCTGAACCATTTATGCTTGTTATATTGGCAAGAGAAGAGCATTAATGCACCCCTACCTCATTCTGAAGCTCATCACCACTTTTATGTGAGGCAAGCATCTCATACAAAGTACAACAAAGATGCTCCATTGTTGGGCCTGCAGTATTTCCTTGTAGGGAGTCATTCAGATACTTCCCAACTTCACACCACAGGAAAGTATCATCGACTTTCCCAGAAGGTTTTGCACCAGAATTTTCACCACAGTTATTCGGATAATGTTCAAAATGGTTATTAAAAAGTTTCTCATAATCCAAGCTAATGACTTTCTGGTCATCCATTTCACCGTTTATCAGCAATTCTTCAAAGTCATCCAAATCATGCATGTCAAAAGAAAATGCAATATTTCTGCCAAAACACAACTTTGGCTCACTGTTTAACTCTTCAGAATTCTGCAGAAGAGCTGCAAGCTGTTCTTCAGTCAAGTGTGAAACAATCCGACAGGTGGCATCACAGGCTGCAGTGGCAGAGGAGGAGGGAAAGGGTCCAAACATCTGCTTGATGGCTTTAGTCTCATCATGACCAGTACACTCCTTGGTGTGAAACGTTTTAAAAAGGAAGGCAGCACCACTTTCAATCGCTTCTTGTCCATTCTCAGATCCCACTGGACATAGAAAAACAAAAACAGAAAAAAAATGACATGTTAACTACTAACTATTTATAATACAATTAAATCTGATGGGATTTTACTTGGGTGATGTTTTTTACATCAACTTCTTGAAGCCATGGCAGATAAGGGATTTTAAAACATGAAAATGAAATAAGATTAAAATAGCTTTTTCTTATTGTCAATAAAAATGTATAACTTAAAACGGTGGGAAAAGAAGGAAAAACATTCATCTGTAAGTAGATTCTTGCAAAATATTCTATCTCTAGAGACAAAATGTGTGTGTGTGTGTGGGGGGGGTTTCCAGAAGACTACTGGATCATGCCCAGAATGGCAAAAATCAGTGTGCTCCCCAACCCCAAGTTCTACCTCAGATATTCTTCAGTAAAGGGTGCTAAAAATAAAAGAGCTATCTGTCCAGAATAACAAAACATAAATATTTTTAAACATAAGAACAGTCCTGTGAAACTAAGACTATTGCTTAGATTTACTTTAGATAGAAAGTGTAGGTATGGATGGTGGAACAACTTTTCCTTTAGACAAAATGAGGAAGGCGAAAGACCTACCCCTCCCATACATACAAATTTCTCCCTTCCTTCTGCTGAACTTCCTGACTCTCTATTTGCCATTATCATCCAAAGACATTAAGCCAATCGCAGCTTGCAATCTTTAGCTTTGTCTCCTATATTTTCCTATGCTTCGCTTACATGCTGGGAAGATAGACTGCCCCTCCCTTATCTCAAAGTGTATCACATGTTGCTCTTTCCACAGCTCAAACAAACTCAATCGCACCATGCAGTCAGAAACTAACTATCTTGATTGTCGGCCTTATCAGCACTCTTACACCTCTCCAGGCAATCTCACAGTAATTCATGTTGTACTTGAACTTATGCATGAGTTAACCAACTAAAGCCTACCAAAAATCTGCAGAAGTACAGTTCTATTCAACCTCAATGGAACCTCTTGTCACTTTAAAGAAGAGAATATCCCTGTGCTGGCTGTAAGCACTTTGGCATTCAAGACAAAATCCAACATGACACATTTATATTTTTTATTATGGTTGGTTGCACACTCAGCCAGATGTTTAGACTAGATTTGGCATTTTTATCCACCTATCAGGTCCTTCCCAAGCACCTGGGATAGGCAGCTGTTGTTGCTTGATGGTGTTAAAGGTACCATCGCAGGATATAAGCTGTTCCAAGTAAAGCTGCCTTTTACAATTGACAGATGGTGATTTTGTCAATGCTGAGGGTCTTCAAGTGGTACTCCAGATGTTTTGGGATTGCACCTAAGGCGCCTATAACTATAGGTACTATCTTTGCTTTCTTTTGCCACAGTCATTCTATTTCTATTTGCAGGTCTTTGTATCTTGGGATTTTCTCCAGTTCTTTCTCTTCTATTCTGCTGTCTCCAGGTATTGCAATGTCCACTATCCAGATTTTTTTGTCTTTCTTATCAACAATCGTTAAGTCTGGGGTGTTGTGTGGCAGGTGCTTGTCTGTTTGAATTCTAAAGTCCCAGAGCACTTTAGCTTCTTCATTTTCTATTACTTTGTCCGTTCTGTGGTCCCACCAGTTCTTGCTTGCAGGCAAATGATATTTCTTGCAGATATTCCAATGCACCATTGTTGCTACTTTGTCATACCATTGTTTGTAGTCGGTCTGTGTGATCTTCTTGCAGCAAACTAAGCGGTCCACTGTTTCTTCAGCTTCTTTGCAGAGGCGGCATTTGCTGTCTTCTCAATTCTGGCTTTATATGCATTATTATTATTATAAATATATTGGCTGCCCAACTCCAATGGACTCTGGGCAGTATACAAAACTAGAAAAAACACATACGAACAGCTAAAAACGCTAGTAATAGTAAAATGCTAATCAAGGTAAAATTTCCACACCTGACAGTGCCTGTCGCCCATTATTCCATAGTCCCCACAATACTCCTGGAATGCCTTTAACAAAGGAATTTTCCATCCCTACCTACATCAACTGCCTATTGCTATTATACCTACTTCAAAACACTACTCACCTATTTGTCTGGCAGAGTGAAATAGTGCCCTTAAATCTCCATGTAGAGATTGCTGCTGTTCCTTGGGTGAGTTTTCTTCAACAAATGTTACTATTTTCTTCCAAGTGAGATCCGAATTCCACCGCTGTTCTTGTAACTTGGATCTTTTATCCTGAACACAATAATTCATAGTCAATAGAGCTCTTCTTTGAACCCACTGATCTTCACTTAAGTAAAGCAATAGGTGCATGTTTTCCCCATACTTCATAATTTAGTGTACACCCTGTTATGTTTCTTAGTAAAAATGAAAAGTATCTATGCAAAGGCTTGCATTCATATGTTAAAGGCAACAGTATCATCATTTGAATCACTTAGAATAAGATAAAACCTGAAAATTTAGAAACAGAATTGCACTCTCTCTTTAACAAAAAGATCCAATGCACTCATCCCATATAAAATATCTGTCTCATAAATGTAATTGACAATGACATTAATAGGAAATCTTTTCCTCACACAAGAAACAATTTATCAAATTATCTTATATGCAACAGATCCAAGCACCATTTTTTGAGAGGAACCTGTTTTATTTCCCATATTATGCAGGACAAATTCAAACCCTATGAAACCCACCCCCCTCAAAAAAAATCTTGAAAGTATGGTAGTTATAATAACTACAGAATGTCTGCCTTACATCTATGTAACTAAGTTGTGAAGAGGCCTATGAGCTCACTTAATTCTGCTGCCGCTTAACATCTGATGCCTTTGTTTCAAGATATCCAGGGAGAAGTATGTAATGTATGTTGTGAACAAATTGATTTTTTAAGAGTTTATAAAAGAGAGAATATAGGAGAGTTATGAAGATGCTTGCATTTCCTGCTACTATAACTACCACATGATAAAAGTGCTGAGAAAAGGCCTGAAACCAGAGCTATGCCCTTTGTTACATAAATATGATAGAGAAAGAAAGAGAGGGACACTATAAACTAAAATAGGCCATCTTTCCTTTTAAAAGTGAAAAGCTTAGGGTTGCCTACCATCTGATCTATTCCCTACTTTTCCAGATTCAAATGCAGGACAATAGCTTCCATTCTACGTTTAAATAGGAAAGGATTAATAACTTGTCCCAACAGATTTCTTCATATTTTTTCCCTTCCCATCATGAGAAAAGGTAGAACTGGTCATTTATTAATCAAACTCCTACCTCACCCCCACAATTGCAACTTCCAGTGACATTTTTCAGTTTTAGTTCTTCCTTTCCTACCCTCAGTAGGCTTTTCCATTCCACCACTGTCCTTTCCTTATTACTGTATGCTTTTCAATTCTTCCAAAAGACAAGGCTCCAAAGGAAATAGAACATGAACACATACAAACGTATCAGCACAAATACAACCTCATTATGGGCCTTTCGATCTAATGCCGTACCAGTTATAGTGAAAGCAGCGGCAGCTGGAAGAGCTGTACATCCAGATTATTAAATATAACAACTATTCGAACTTGTCTTTGACATCCGTCAAGAGATTATTTAAGAAAAATGCATTAAAGTGCTGTACAGTATGTTCCTTCAATTTATGCTATATTAGTTGTTGCCGATGCTTGTTCCAGTGAATGGATTCTCTTTTAATGGCTCATTTAGCTGAAAGTGCACTATTTCAAATGACATGGAAAGAAAGGGCCAAATTGCTTCTCTAGTTATAGTGATAAAAAAAAAAACCCACTGGAATAAAAAGTAAAATCAGTAGAGTTACTCTGAGTTATACTGGCATGATGGAAAACAGGATCATCCTGAAGAGCTTGGATATGTGTAGGTGTTGATAGCACCTTAGTATCAAATTGAGAGGTGCCATTTTTTTTCAGTTTAATTTCCTGAGAAGGGAGACGTAACTGGCTAGTAGCATTTTTCTTTTTTCTTTTCTTTTTTCTTTTCTTTTTTTTGTATTTAAAGTGACAACACTACTCTCCTTCGCTTTTTGTTTCATGAATATCTGCAGTTGGAGAGAAGTTTAAGTTTTCTATTTTACAAAAAGACAAGCAGCAGAATTTCTGCACTCATAAAAAAGAAAAAAAAACTAATACACCAACACAACTAATAATTAGACTTTGGAGCAAAGCACAAAGAAAAGTGAAAAATTAATCTAGCAATTCCCTAATTATTATATCAACAGTTTCTCATAAAGCCACTGAGAACTTTGCTTACAGAATAACAGTAACATAAAAACATGTAGTAAAACCTCAATTTAATGTATCCTCATTCAGTGAACTTTAGAAGGAACTGATATTTTAGTTCAGAAGTAATCTCTAAGAAACAAAGTCTGCTGTTTCTGAAGCTCTTCATACTGATGTAATTTGCATTATTGCCCATATACCCATATAATATTCCACAAATTTACATAATTACAATTACACTAATGACTTAATTATAACAATTATGCAATTACACTTACTTATGCGTATGCAATTACATACACTTATGAAATGACATACAATTAATCTATGAAATCCAGGTCCTATAATACAACAGATACCAAGTTTTTGATCAATTTGTTGGATACTGGCACCAACCCGTCCCCTAAAATGCCCCATTGTTGCCAACAAGAGGAAACTTACTCTTGAATATATGGAATTTAACTAGAAAAAACCGCTAGCACAACATAGGGAAGAGACTCATACTTTGTGATGCTATTGACATTAACAAGTATACATTTTAAATCAATCAACATGTTAAAATCCTTCTTGTGCTTAACCTTTATTCAAATAACTTACTGTTAGGTCAGCAGATTCTTGACTATAATCATCTTGTTTAGTGACATTTGAAAAGGAACGAAGCGCTCCTGTTAAGCGAGGAAGGGCCATTTATTATCCATTCAGTGATCCATAGGAAGATACATTAAATTCATTTCCAACTTGTAAAGTCCTGATAATGAACAATAAGATCAAATTAAGTTTTGGTAATGACTTAAGGGTAAAACAGAACAATTATTTGAATGACTCAAACACTGCTATACAGTAGGCTTTTCTATAAGTAGGCATTCAAGGTGACAGTATTTTCTATTTTCAAACACAGTATAGCATTACCAGCTCAAACAAACAGAAACAGGCCAATATGGACTGGAAAGAAAAAATCAATATAATGAAGCAGTTTATTTTTTTTTCCTCTCCACAATATGTAATTTAAATAGTCAGCAGGACTGATATAAGTTTTCCCTTTTCTGACAACTTTAAACAATACTCTGTGTCTAATACTCTTCTATTTGATAACTCTTGAACCTAATTTCTAGTGGAGCTGATTTCTTCCTTCATTACAATATTTCTCAAATTTGATAATGTTATTTTCAGGGGTTTCAGTATAGCCTTCCCATCTTTCTGTAACCTCACTTGCTTCTATTAAATTTCTTCCATGATTACCCCAGACTAGTTGTACCTTAACTGTCAATTGTCCTGTGCTTTCTGATTTTCTTACAAACATCTCTATTTTGTCCCTTTTCTTATTATTCTCCTCTATTTGTTGAGATTCTTGGCTAAGATACCTTTCCTTATTCATTCTTGCTGGATGATGAAAGCCTGCATTCAGTTATCAAACAGCCTTTCTGCTCCTTGAGGCTTTCATCAACTATCTTTCCTTTGCTATCAATATAAAGCTTGGGCATTACAGTTCTGTTTTCAGTGTCTCTTGTCTCTTCCCATAACTCCTCATATTCTATTTCACATGTTCTGAATCTGTTCCTTATAGCAATCTTATATTCCAGTTATATGGTTTCTAGGCCAAATCATGCTAGCACATTTGACCCAATAATTTATGCTTGGAATCGGAATCTGTAGCTGGAGGTATTATGGCTCACTAAAATGTATTTCTCCATCTTCTGCTTCCTGTTATGTAGTATGGAATCTGAATGTATGTTATCTGAAGCAAACACTGCCAATCATGTTATTGTTTCTTAATATATGTACATCTACTAATTAAGAGAGAAATCAGATATTCTTTGAGAAAGGAAAGAAATATTTGGCATTTTATACTATATCAGTAACTAGGTCATATTTATTAATAACTAAATGTATTTCCTTGGGGACATTACGTACCTTTGAGTAGGCCTCACTGAATAGGGTTTAGTTCTGAGACATATAAGAAAGCATTGTTAACATCTGGATCATTATATAAGAAGTGCAGCAACACTGTCTAAGGCAAGACATATTTACAAGTTATTTAAAAAACCAGATGAGTTTTACAGAGGGAACTGTCCCAACTGATAGCTCACTAACAAATTTCAGAACAATAATTAATGATATCACAGTCTATAATTAATTCATCCCCCTCCTATAAAAAGAAACAGAGAGGAAGAATAGCTTTTGATGTTCCGGTACAGATGTTGCCAAAGACTGACATCATAAAGTACTCATCACATCCTGCAATGCTTGGTAGCAACTTAAAAGGAATATAACCCTCATTTAAAAAAAAAAATCAATCCATTACTCTTTCAAGTAAAAACAAAAATAGTGGTAGAGAGAAAAAACACTGACCCAGTGCAAATGTAGTATCATTCAGAAACTACATTAGGTACAAATGGAATTCAGGCTAAGGAATGCATACTGCATCTCTCCTTTGATGCAAGGTTTTGATTTCTTCATAGGTTGACTTAACACATTGTGTTAAGCTATAATGTGTTATGGGAGTTAATTTTGGTTTAACCTGTGATATGAATTCATTCCTTCTTTATAAATCATGCTATATGACTTATACTTTCAGTCCAACCAACCATGACTTATTCAACAAGCTGCTATAAAAATTCCATAGCTTAACATGGTGTGAGTATTCGGATTCTGGCAGTATATAAATGTGAGAAATAAACACAGTCTTATTCCTAGTACCTTCAGATTAAACATAGTTTCTATTTTCCTTGCCCTATAAGATGATTCTGTAACCATCATTCAAGGCATAGTTTACTTTATCACATCCTGGTTATCTACTGGACTATCTTTCTCCTGTTGTTTCTGTCCAACTAGTAAGATCTGGAAGAGATGGTTCACTCTAGGTCCTAGCTGTAAAGCATTGCCAGCTTCTCAGTAGCTGGGGTACTCAGCATACCCCAAAATCAGTATGGCCCCAACCTTCTTTGGCTTCCATAAAGCCATAAAAACCTGGCTCACTCTTATTCATCCTGATGTAGGATTAAGTGTCTATTCTCCAATGGTAGTTTGGCAAGGGAGAATATGTTTGCGCTGTTATCCTCCCCAATATGTTCCATATACTCTTTGGCAATTATGTTTTGTATGCTTTTACTTGTGATTTATTTGAAGTCTAGTCCTATTGCATAAGCCATCTAGAGTCATTCTGTGATTGAGGCAGCATACAAATTGATAAATACTGTTTAAATTAACTAGTCAGCTTTTTGTAATTTAATTCTGGACAAATTATTATGACTAATGATGAAATAAATAATTTATGCTATACAGAAAAAAAAAGAAGACAACAAAAATATGCATTTTCAGTTTACAGTGTCGGCTTCAGAAATTCATCATTACATTTCAGGGGGCCAATGATGGAAAGGAAACTTTAACGATTTGAAATAGTAAACCTAGCTCACACATTTTGCTAATTCAAAGCCAACACACCATCTTAGCATATGAATCTAGAAATTGACTTTACCTGCATAAACATCTACATTGGTAGGCCCTTACTGTGTTAGAAACAACATCAAACATGCAATATGATGTTGGTTTTGTTTATTCCTTTCACCTTAAACCAATGCTTGCAGCAAGTTATTCATGCTGATAAATGGATTTTGTTTTAAACATGATTTAAGGGGCTGTAAATCCTAATAAACAACCTGCAAAAAAGTCTTGTAATGTGTTTAGATATAAGGGTATACCAAATAAATATACTATTTTTTAAAAAAAATTATCAGTACCATGGTCAAAGAGAGATTTGGCTTTCCTAAAATTTACCATGATCAGTACCATGGTCAAGAGGATTGTTTTTATTAGAGTGTTTTAATAGAGTAGGACCCAACTCTACAGGCCTTTAAGAAGGCAGTTAAGACCTGTCTGGAGGCTTTGGGGTCAGGTTGAACCCAAAGTGGGTGAGTTGCAGAAGTTTTCAGTTCTGCTTGTGATTTTAGTGTTTAGCATGTTTTAATGAGCTATGTCAATTTGTATTAATTATGTTTTCCTTTTTTGTCTTTTTGTACACCACCCAGATTCACATAGTTTGAGTTGCGTAGACATATAAATGCCTGAATAAATTATTAAAATAAATGGTTAATGCCAACCTAAACATCACATTAAACAATGGCCTAATAAAACATGAATGAGCTTGGCCTCCCCCTGAATGCAGTGGCTTCTCCTCTCTTCTCGAGAGAATAATCTACCAAGTTAATGGTGACAGAAGAACTCTTCTCTAGCTTTCTTATTGCTCTGAATTTCACAGTATAAAGTCACTGTCTTACAGCTGATGATGTATGGATGAAAACTGAAAATTACCTCATGCAATTTAATATAATTTGCCCCGTAAATTTTTCCATTTTCTAGAAAACCCACAGCACTACTTATAGCACTACTGAAAGTTACAGAAGCTTTTGATACTGCTGCAGAGGAAAAGTTCCTTAAAACCACTAATTAAAAATATTTTAATAAAATGTGTTATTCTGAAAAGGTGCTACCAGAGTTCTTTTAATTTTAGGCTATGACAGATTAACATGGCTGTCCTCCCACAATGTGAATAAGCAAGTGACTGTATTATAAAGGCTATTCTGAGAGGTTTAGATCTCTTTCTGGTGCATAAAAGAACCCAGATAAGGTCAGGGGGTTGCTGCCATCCGCTGAAATATATACATTTCTTTTCAAAAAGCGGCACAGTATCTTTTAATTGGCAGAACTGGTAGCCTGTACCTGGAAGCCTCTGTCCAAGCTAATGAGGCATAAATTTCAAAGTCTACTCATTTCAGCTCTTTGGGATATATGAGACCAGACAATCAACTTCACAGGAAGAGTAGGACTATACTTTATTCAGACAGGCTGTAATAACAGAACCTTGCAACCCTGACTGTGCTTTACCTCCCCTCCCTCTTATATCCTAGTGAATCAGAAAGTATTTGGAAGTGTCTCAGGCAAACACCTATCTTGTTTCCCAGGAAATAAGGAATGTTTCCATCCTCCCTCTTTGCTTACGTAATGGCTCTTGTCTATTGCCCTCAAGGTCATCTCCCTGATTTTCTACAACTCAGCATATTCTTTTAATCCTCTAAGGGGCACTGACAGCCCATAAAAGATCCTCAGTGATGAGACTATGCACTTTCCTTTTGGAACAAGACTCATGAGACCAGCAGGCCTTGCTTCCATATCAGCGTAAGCCTGGGATAGGCGGCTGTGATTCTAACCAAGAGCAACGTCCTTTTTCCATCAGCCGAGCATGAACTTCCAGGACACCGCTAGTACCAAGTAAGACTTCTATCAGCTCTTTAGAACTGCGGGCAGCTCACGACCCCCTCTCCCCCAAAATTGTAAGACCCCATGCCTACGCCTTCGAGACTAGGCTGCATGAGTTCAGCGGGGCTTAACTCCGCCAAGGAATCTTATCTAGAAACAGGCTACAAGGGGACGGAGTAATGGAAGCTCAGGACCGCCCGAGCGAAAAAGCTGGAGCTTCTTTTCTCACTGGCAACGGCAGCAATGCCCTTAATGGGGCGCCAGCATTCACAGCTGTGGGATAGATAAAACACGCCACGAGCCTCGAGTCATCGCTCACTTTCGCTTACATCTCTCGATGGAGGAGATCGGGAAGCCCTGGAGCCCAAAGAAGGGCCCCGAATTACCTGCTCCGCTTACCTGCTCGGCTTCCCCGCGGGCCGGCCACGCTGCCACTCCGACTGTCCCTCCCCCTCCGAAGGGCTGCGCCTGCCTTCACTATTTCGACTCAGCCGCTTCCGGGTTTTTCTCCAGGCGCAGGCGCGGCCCTCCCCTTCCGCTGGTTTCGCCGGCTAAGCCGATCGGGCGGGGCCGCCGGCCCTACGGAGCTCTCGGGAGCCCAATGACGCTCCAGGCGCGAGGACAGCGCGTGAACGTTCTTCCTGGTGGAGCGCGGCGCCCCACCCCCTTGGAGAAACTGCGACTTTCTCTTTCGTTTCCTTGAGCGATCTCGTTTGGGAGAGAGCGTGGCACGTCATCATCAACTGGGTGAAGTCTAAGAGTGGCAGTTCGCTGGTTGACAGAAAGACTTCCGGTTTGCGTTGGAAGTCTCCCCCCCCCGTGGCTTGCGGGCTAAAATTGGCGCCCCGCCCATAAATCCCGGAAAAGTGCAAAAATTTAAAAGAGCGCTGCTGTTCTCTCCCCACTTCCTGCAAATTCAGCCAGATTTGGAGGAGCAGGAGTGAAGCAAATTGGAGCATTCAAGAACTTTCTTCAGCGGTTTGTTCCCAGCAGTTCGCATGTGGCTTACAGTTCCAAGCCCCTTTCCCTGCTAATATTGTACATAACACTATTAACTTGAATAAGGTCTGGGTAGACCGGCTTCAGATTATCAGTGGCGTGCCGAGGTTGAAGTCGGCATATCCATGTATTTAACTGACGACTGTCAATTGCCTTTGGGTGAGAAGGAACTGAAAGCTAAAAAGGAGAAAGGAAGGCTTGAGTTTCTCAGCTGGCTGGCAAGCCACTCCAAGAGGCCGACTCTGCTGTTGCTTTGGCGGAGCCATGCCGCTGGAAAGGGAAAACTAAACGTTATGGGCATGTTCGTAAAAAGGTTTCCACTCCAAGTCTCCATTATTTTCCCAAAGCCGCTCCAACAAGTCCGACTATTCGGGAAAACGAGAATGAGACCAGCCTTTCCAACGTTTTGCCCTGCCGATGAAGCTGGGCTGACTAGGGATTTGTAGTCCAGCACACCTAAATCCTTCTCAAAGGGAGAAACTAAACGAGAGAGTTTCCTTAATTCTCAGAAACCCAGCGGAGGGTTGGGTCCAAGACTTGCGACGTTGCTGCCATCTTACACCGATCAGTCTCTGATGTCTCAGATATGGTCGGAGCTGATAGCGTCAATAAGTAAGGCCACTCTGTCAGATCTGCTTCTTCTCGCAGACACCGATCTTTCTAGGGCAGCGCCTGTCCTGGTCATCTGTGATTCATTTTATACGGGGCTTGCTCTGAAGACAAGGCAGTGACTTGATGGGGCTCTCAGAGGCTGCCTGTTGCTTCAAGGTTTTGCTAACTTCAGATAAAGCCCTTTACGGAGCATGCGGGAGTTAGGAGTTTCTCAAAAGTGAGACCGAGACTAGAAAGATCTTTCCTTGATGAGGTTAGGCAAGCTCTGGCAGTTGGTCATTTAAACACCTCTGCAAGGCTTTGAACAAATAGGCAGGTGTTTCATATTAAGCTTTGAACATTTAATTGTTGGACTTCGTTATTTTAGGATTCTCTTTAAACTGAACAGCCTAGATCAGTGCTTCTTAAAATTTTCTACAGTTCTGGACGACTAAATTAATAATAATAAAATACAGAGACTACCCAATTCACGCCCGCCCCCCATATTTTCAACTTTGAAAGTGTGGGAATTCCCAATTTTCAATGAATAAAAGAATGATTAATGTGGCACTGGAGTATGACTTCCCATTCACTGCATTTTTTAAATCCCATCTGAACTAAATGTTATGCCAAAATGTTTAACCTAAAATTAAGTGTTTATTTACCCCTTGAGCCAGGGGCTGTATTGGAGGATGGGCTTTGGCCAGATGTCTCTTGGTGCATGCAGTGATGTGGGGAATGTTAAGAGTCCCCTCACTGCCTCAGCCCCACCTCCCCAGCGTTCAACAGTCAATCCCCAGTTGATTGTGAATGCACAGAATGGGCTTTGGCTGGTATATGTGGAGCCTGCAGTGGCCCATTTGGTAGACTTCTGGACTCCCAATAGATCATGGGCCACATTTTGAGAATCACTGGCTTTGATCCTTATGGGATTGAGCAATAAATAAATAAAGGCTGATATGACTTTGTGTACAGTATCTAATTAGGTTATCATGAATTAAGCTTTCCATTAATCAATGATTAAATTATTAAATACAGTAAAATAGGGCTTTCCCCCTCTTTCCTTCCTTGAAATTGTTTTGGAGGGAACTCCATTTTGAAAATCATAAGGATAGTAATAAATTACCCTTCTGATTCTTCCCACATGTTCACCTAGCTTGATCTTGACCAATGTCTTCTCTTTGTCTACATTCTTAAATGGATTTTATATAACTTGAAACTACATTTCTCACAACTTTTTTTCTTTAATTTTCACAGTTTTGCATACTGTTTTAGCCATGATACTCTGTTGGGTGACAGGATGCTGTCCAAACTTTTGAATCTCCAACTCAAGACAAAAATATATGTGACAAAGGTAGTTGTATTAGGAAGGGTAAAGCAAGCAGATAATGCTTACTACACAGGCTTTTCTTTAACAGGTTAAATTTATTAGAGTTTAGTGTCATGCCTACTATTGCTTGACATCCATCAATTGTCACCACTACAGTTGGCCTGCATTTTATTTCTTCTGTCTTTATATGTATGTATGTGTGTGTATATGTTAATGTTTGAAAAATATTATAAGGGCTTACTAGTGTCCTCTCTTAGCCTAGGAGATCTGTGTAATTACAGCTCAGTCTGAAGGATTCCATTTCTGGCAAAAATGGTTAGGAAGATGTTGGACTCCCATTGCCAGATGCATTGGGAGGATACTGATTGTTTGGACCTGTGTTGTACAAACAGTAAATGCAGAGGAAGCAGCCACCAGTGCCTAGGCTCTTCTTTGCCCCACTCCTTGCCATGTTTGTACTCTGGATGGAAGGTGAAAGTAACAGTTGAGCAGAAAGGGAAAACAGGATGACTGAGAAGATGAGGCTCAGGACTGCTGTTACTGGTGCAGCAGAGAGGAAGCAGTTGTGTCATCGTACACCTCCTTTTTTCCCAGCCAGAAAGCTGAAGAAGGAGGGTGATGGGCTGCATCCAATCCTCAGGCCAGAGATTCCCTACTGTTCCTTTAAAGAGACAGGCTATGGTGACAGAATTTTAAAAGTTTATCTTTCTTTCTCTTCCTTTCTCAGGCTTAAAGCATGTTTTGCTAACTACCTCATTCCTTCTCCAAGATCACCTCTGTGATTCTCTACAGTATCCTACTCCTCTGGAGGTCAGTGGTCTTTAAATAAGACATCAGGTCTTCTCAGTAATACCCACACTTTGGAAAACGCTGCCTCCAGAAACATGACTCGCCTTGACTTTCCTTTCATTCAGGATTGCCCCAAAGGCTTCTACTTCAGTGGGCCATTGGCCCATAGCATATCTGTTCTAGTGACTGTATTATGTTTTCCCTTTTCTGTGTTTTTGGTGCATCCTGCCCAGAGTTCTAGTGATTGGGGTGGCACACAAAATCTGTAAAATAAATGAATAATAAAAATATTGCCACAACGTGGGTTGGAAGACAGGGAGGTTGTAAACCCTAACTGTTACTAAACTACCTGTCCTATTCACTAGTTGTTGTTGTTGTTATGGTGCCTTTGAGTCAGTGTTAGACTAGTCCCTGCAGTTTTCTTGGTAAGATTTTTGGAAGTGGCTTTGTGAGACTAGGCTGAAGCTGCCATAACTAAAGATGAAGCAGGCACATAAGCAGAGAGGGCAAAAAGCCAAGAATCTGGGGGTCCTCCTGGACTCACAACTACTGCTTGAGGAGCTGGTGGTAGTTGTGGTCTGGAAAGGCCTTTGCTTAACTTTGGGTTGTGTGCCAGTTATGCCTTTTCCTGGATTGGGAAGCCCTCCAGTGAGCCACTCATGCCCTAGTCATCTTCTGTATAGATTGTTGCAATGTGCTCTACATGGAGCTACCCTTGAAGAGTATCCAGAAGTTACAGCTGGTTCAAAATGGGCCGCACGGGCAATTTTGGGTGCCTCAAGGATGGCACATGTAACACTTTTGCTGCAGAAACTGCACTGGGTGCCAATTTGCTTCCGGGTCCAATTCAAGGTGTTGGTTATCACCTTTAAAGCCCTACATGGCATGGGACCAGGCTACCTGAGGGACTGTCTCATCCCCATTACATCGACCCATCCCACCTGGTCAGGCAGAGGAGGTATGTTATGGACCCCGTCTATGAAAGAATGTCGACTGGCAGGGTCCAGGAAGAGAGCCTTCTCTGCCATTGCCCCTGCCCTATGGAACACTCTTCCCCAACAGGTAAGGTGGGCCCCCACTCTCCCGGCCTTCTGGAAAGGGGTGAAGACCTGGCTCTGCCAACTTGCATGAGGAGGGGTAGCCAACCCTGTGAGTGGCTGGCATTCTGAAGATGCTCTCGTAGATTAATAACCTTTATTTACCATCAGTGCCTTGGAAGACATTATTTATTTATGAGCATTGTTTCATTGTAGTTTAATCAGTATTTATTCTTGTTTTATTGTAAACTGCCCAGAATCGCTCTTTGAGTGAGACGGGCAGTGACTAAATTTGAAATATAAAGAAAGTCTAAATGTCTTGTCTAAAAGATCCTTTTGGGAAGGTAGATAAGAAGAAAACAAGTCATTAAGGAAACAAAGGAAAAAATGTCACCTGAACCAGACAAAGGAAGTTGGGCCTGAGCGCATGGAACTACTCCCCGCCATCCCATCAACAGCTACCAGACTTGTAAATTAACAAGGCAAGAATATCTGCCAGTCTTGTGAATCAGCAAAGCAAGGACTTTGGGGGATAAAATGGGTCCTGAAGCTCGCCCACTCCTTGAGTTGTCTTTGGATCCAGATTTGGCGGCTTCTGTCCCTCTAGCTAGTGCCTGGCAACCTAGTTGAGAAGAATGTGGGTAAGTGTGGATGAGCACGTGTGTGTGTGTGTGTATGAGAATGAGCAAGTGTACATTGTAACCAGTAAAGTTTTGCTGTTACTTTAAATTCACTGCGTCTCCATGTATTCCAAAGAACCTGTTGTGTTGCAGTGTTCAGTTGGAAATGATTTGTGTATATCCCTAATTATTTCCCAGCTGTTGACCAGGGCTGTGTGTCTTGTCTGCTCTAGCCACCCCTCCTTTTTCTTTTTAGATTTTTTATCCCGCCTTTATTATTTTTATAAATAATTCAAGTCGGTGAACATACCTAATACTCCTTCCTACTCCTATTTTCCCCACAACAACAACCCTGTGAGGTGAGCTGGGCTGAGAGAGAGTGACTGGCCCAAAGTCACCCAGCCAGCTTCCATGCCTAAGGCAGGACTAGAACTCACAGTCTCCTGGTTTCTAGCTTGGTGCCTTAACCACTAGACCAAACTCCCCTATCTGGAAAACCCAAGTAGAAAGCAAGGGGAGCTTACAAGATCCGTGTGCCTCAACAGGCCGTGAGTGTGTCAGTGACCATAAGCTGAACCTGGGTGTGCCTGTAACACTTGCCCTTGCCTCCTTCCTAGGGCTGAGAGAGAGTGACTGGTTCAAGGATACCCACCTAGGGGAATAGAGTTAATGTAAGCAAACAAGGGCAGGAAATAATGTATTCTGTTTAAGTTTCTTTGACTGGCTGTAAAACTCATCTTCATTATAATAGTAATAAGTACTGCCTTTTAAAAAATACTATAAAAAGGCTGTGGTTTTGTCTCCGAGGGTGTGCCACCCTGCTCTCTCTTGGTGGATGGTGCGGGCACCCAGACTTTTGCTTGGCCAAATAAAACGCTGCTTAGAGAAGTCCCTGCGTGAAGTCTTTTATTTTGTGCTGCTGATTGATTTCAAGTTTTCTGGGTAGCCATGAACCTTACACTATCGTATCAGTTGCTTTACAATCAGTTTACTAGACTGCTCCTGCTAAGCTCTCATTCATCGAAGCTGTTTTCAGTGATGCTAGCAGTGCTTCTAACTAGACACGTTTAATACTGAAGTGTAAAATAAATGTTGGGGGCCCAATAGTGTACTCCAGTTTTGGTAAAACAAGCGATACCACCTTTGGATGCAATTTATTATCTGTCTGAGAGCAAAATGGCCATTTCCTTTTTCATTATTCTGTATTGTGTTGAGGACAATTTAAAATTAGCACTGATTTGCTCTTCTTCCTATTAAAAAGAAGTACAGCTTTCCCTTAAATACTCCAGTGTATGCAAACTGGAAAGCAATCTATCAGCAGCTGCCCACTTCTTCTGGGCATCCTGCCTGCATTTCTGGCATAAGCTAGTGAGGATATTTTGAGCAAGGTGCAATGTGAGTTCTGTTGTGGTCACAAAAAGAAAAAGGAAGAGGGAAAAAATGCCCCTTTTTATCAAACTCTACTGGAAATACAAACCTGGCTAGTTTAAAAGAAAAGTCCCAAATAGTCAAACAAACAATAACATGTCCACCCATTTGGCAGTTTGGTGGGGAAGGGAAAGAAATGTAATAGAATTAGTATAAATACAATTAGTAATATTAATAGAATGTGTGTGTGTGTGTGTGTGTGTATGTGTGTAGATATGTGTATGTGTGCAGTTTACGTATTATGCAATTTATCTGGCACCTCAATTCTCCCAGACTCTAAGTGGTTTACGGACATTAAAATAGCAATTAAATAAAATTGCATTATGAAACATTCATAATAAAATGATAAAAGCAACATTTTGCTCTTCTGTTTTTTAATCTGCGTACACTGTCCTGAGTTATATGTCAGTTAAGCAGCTATATAAATTGATTAAAGAAATAACAATATCAAATAATAAGAAAAATATACTTGCATATATACAAACATACATATACAAACTATGAGATGCTGTTTCACAATTTGCTTGAAACAAAGTTATAGCATTATTTGAGAGTCAGTTTGGTGTAATAGTTAAAGTCGCCAGACTAGAAGCCCTAGATTGGATCAAAAAATCTATCATCTTGTACTGGGCCAGCATGGTAAATTACAGTCTACAACTTCAGTGAAGAGGCCTTCATCCTGCAGTGGATTGATTCAGGCTGATTATATTTCTTCTAAAAATTGGGGGGGGGGGTGTTGCAGGGACAACATTCAATAAAAATGTCCTTTTGTCTCTCTTGAACATAGTTGGCTAATCAATGGTATGCGAAGCAACACCATAGTGGTGCAGGCTGAGATGAGGATTACAAAGGGAAATTGGAAAAAATTAGATATATCTCGAAAGCAGCAGTATAACTGTGATAAAAATATTCTCACTTCCTAAGCTTACCACTGTTCCTATAGATTTCCACATCGGGTATCTGAAAAACATTTTTTTGGAGGAAATGGAAAGTAGAAGCATTTACAGTTTGAAAAAACACCCACAAATAAAAAAGGGATCTTTTTTATTCCTGTAGGCTGAAAGGGCAATGGGATTTACCAAAACTGAAGCTTTATTACAAAGTTTATCAGTTACAGTGTTTGATTTCATTAAATAAAGAAGGAATACATAGGACTTGGGTGCAAATAGAGAATAGTAATCAGATTGATTTAACTATAACTTTTGTTGCAAAATGATATCTAAGATATTGAAAAGATGAAAAAAAATCATTTTATTTGTATTTTGTTCAAGATTAGGAACTTAAAGAAAAGAGTGTATATCCCCTTATTCTTACCCCCACTTACCACTTGTTAGTTGTTCACAATTTGGAATTCAAATAGTCTCATAAATGGAAGATAGTAGGTTCATTTCACTAGTTAGCTAGCTAGCTAGTCAAATCAATAGGCTAACCATCACCAAAAAGAAATTAAAAACTTTAGGGCCAAATATTTCATTTTCTTGGTGAAATATTTGAAACTGAATTCAAATATTGCGGGGAGGGTGTTGACAAAAAGGAAAGATTGCAGCTAGGTAGTCAAGCTTTAAGAGAATTTGAAGTTTTGCTCCAATTTGGAAATATGGAACAGCAAAATCCATATAATTGGAATTCAGTGGTATGGAATATTGTATTAATGGTTGTATATATAAATGTGTGTGTGTGTGTGTGTGTGCGTGTGTGTATGTGTAAGTAACATGGCTCTTTTTATATTATTTAATCACCAAAATGTATTTATAAGATGCACTGGAATATGGTTTTGAATGAATAAGAATGAAAAGGTTGTGTGCAAATGAGATGTTCTTCACTCCCTTTTGGATTTTTTTTTTGTTTATTATTGCTGCTACTCTTTGTTATTCTGTGTTTTTATTTTGAATGAAGCTAATAAATCAAATTTAAAAAATAAATGCAAATTGCAATAAATTCTCATACTTTGAGATAATTGTGCTGTGCACACTAACTGCATGTTTTTTCTCTTTTCTGGTTCTCTTTTGGAACTAATTTCACAGATACAGGATTTTTCACTGATCATACAGGTAGTCCTCAACTTACGACCACAATTGGGACTGGAACTTCCATTGCTAAGCGATGTGGTTGTTAAGTGAGTCACGCCCGATTTTACAACCTTTTTTGTTGTGGTTGTTAAGCAACTCATATGATCATTAAGCGAATCTGGCTTCCCCTATTGACTTTGCTTGTCAGAAGTCCTGTGGGAAGGCCGCAAATGGCGATCACATGACCCTAGGACGCTGCAACCATTGTAAATACATGCCAGTTGCCAAGTGCCCAAATTTTGTTCATGTGACTGTGGGGATGTTGCGATGGTCATAAGTGTGAGGACTGGTCACAAGTCACCTTTTTTAGCACTGTTGTAACTTAGAATGTTAAATAATTGGTCGTAAGTTGAGGACTACCTGTATTAAGCAATAATGTGGGTCTTTTCAATTTGGCTAAGCACGTTCCATTAACCCAGCCAGTGTGGTTTTTAAACCATGGCTTACTGCTCAGTGTAATATAAGAATCTTGTCAGTTGCACTTATTCTACAAATTGTGGTTAAAACAAACTGGTTTAGTGTGATGTGAGAACCCAGCTAAAGTTCAATACTAAGGAAACCTAGATTTCCATTTTGGGAGAAAGGTGTAAAGCAGGTTTTTGAATTAGCAACCAATCTCGGGACCTTCCTGAGCATTCAGCGGCCAACGGTGCTGATGCTGCTTACTTAGAGCATCCTTACTTCAGAACCATCATTGGCATCTGGACCAACTATCAGTACATTTATGGATGTCCATTTCATTTTATTTTCTCTCTGTCTCTCAGATCCCCTTCTTGCTAGCAAAATGTGTTTATGAAAATAGCATGAAGCAATTCTACTTAATCCTGTAGTCATGAAGATGCCATAAGTTGAATTTGAAATATGAAACTGCACATATTTAGAGTTGTTTTGTTTTTTGTTTTTTTTAAATCAGAGATGGCAAATTGTCTTGTAATCTAGCAGCAATTGCAAAACCAGAAATAGCACTGAGGCAGGGAGTGGGGATGTTATTTATGAGCTTCACAACTGAAATAATATTGAAAAGCTGAAGAGATTAAAACAATGCGTTAATTACTCTAAGATTTCACCACATGACTGTCTAAAGGTAGCCTCCCAGAATTTATTTATTTATTTGTTAAATTTATCTCTGCCCATCTCCTAATGGGGGCCTCTGGGTAGCTCACAAAATCTATTAAAACAATAAATATATAAAACATAAAAACTATACCAAACATTACCAAACAAAAAAAAGTCGAAGAGGCTGATGGTTACCAGAGCTGCAGATGACAGGCTTCTAAGGGGCTAGCCATCCCCACACTTGGTGACTTCCCTCCCCACCCCACGCCAAGTAGCAGAGCCAGGTCTTCAGATCTCTCTGGAAGGCCAGGAGTGAAGGGGCCAATCTCACCTCCGGGGGCAAGATATTCCAAAGGGTGGGGGCTACAGAGGAGAAGGTCCGCCTTCTGTATTCTGCTAATTGGAGCTCTTTTATCGAGAGGGTCCAAAGTATGCCCTCCCTGTGTGATCAGGTGGGACAGGATGAAGTCATGGGGAAAAGGTGGTCCCTTAGGTAACCTGGTCCTATGCCATGTAGGGTTTTAATGGTGATAACCAACACCTTGAATTGGACCCAGAAGCAAACTGGAACCCAATGCAGCTTGCGGAGCAACGATGTTACATGGGCCCTTCTTGGGGCTCCAAAAATAGCCCATGCGGCTGCATTCTGGACCAGCTGTAGCTTCCGGATACTCTTCAAGGGTAGCCCCATGTAGAGCACATTGCAGTAGTCTATCTGGGAGATAACAAGGGCATGAGTGACTGTTTGAAGGGCACCCCGATCCAGGAAAGGGCGTAACCGTCCTGGCCACAGCTGCCACTTCGAGCAGGAGCTGTGAGCCAGGAGGACCCCCAGATGCACTGGGTCTGTTTGGGGCAGTGCTACCCCATCCAGCACCAAGGATGACAAAGTCCCAGATACAGAGGAGCCATTAACCCACAGCCACTCTGTCTTACCAGGGTTCAGCTGAAGCCTGTTGTTTCCCATCCAGACCCTTACAGCCTCCAGGCACCGCGAAAGGGTGGTCATGGCATCACTTACCTCACCTGGGATGGAGATGTATAACTGAGTATCATCCACATATTGATGATACCTCATACCATGATGGTGGATGATCTCGCCCAGCGGTTTCATGTAGATGTTAAAAAGGAGTGGAGAGAGAACCAAATCCTGCGGCACCCCCCAAAGGAAGGGCCAAGGATGGGACCTCTCACTCCCTATCACCACCAATTGGGAACAGCCCTGGAGAAAGGAGGTGAACCAGCACAGAACTGTGCTGCCCACCCCCATATCCCTGAGCCGTCCCAATAGGATACCGTGGTCGACAGTATTGAAAACCACTGAGAGATCAAGGAGAGCAAGGATGGTCGTACTTCCACCATCCTGCTCCTGCCAGAGATCATCCAGTGCGACCAGTACCATTTCCATTCCATATTCAGGCCTGAAACCTGACTGAAAAGGGTCCAGATAATCTGTTTCCTCCAGAACCCTTTGGAGCTGTGACGCCACCACTTTCTCAACCACATTCCCCCAAAAGGGGAGGTGGGAGACTGGACAAAGATTGTCCAGTACAGTGGGATCCAGGGAGGGTTTCTTGAGGAGGGGGTACACCAATGCCTCCTAAAGGCAGAATATAGAGGCTGAAGCAGAAATGGACAGCCCATGTCCCTGCTTTAAATGCCTGCAATCTTCTGCTTCATTTCAGAAGGGTCCTGCAAAGAATTAATTCCTGAGTAGGACCAGCTAAGAGTTTTGGTGCTTGGGATGGAGAGAGAAGAGGGTGTCAGAGAGGAGAGAGGGTTAGGAAATATTGTTCGTCAGAAACTGAAAAAGAAGGATATGCTAGAAACAACATGACTTCATTCACTCCTTGCTTCTGGTCCTCCAGACATGAACCCAAATGGGTTTACCCTGAGGGAGTGCTGTCTTTGACAGGGTCATCTGAAATCTGTTTCTGAGCAACCTCTGTAGGGTCACAGAGTGTCCTTGATTTTTGAGCAAATGTTACAAAAATAACACAACCAAGAAACAGGCTCTGCCATACACCTGGGCCCCCAGGCTCAAGCACAGAGCTAAGTCTTCAAGGCCTTATGGAAGGCCACCAGGGATAGGGCAAATCTAATCTCTGAAGGGATGGTATTCCAGAGGGCAAGTGCCACGGCAGAAAAGGCTGTCCTCCTGGGACCTGCCAGCCAACCCTCCTTAGCAGATGGGACACAGAGCTTGTCCCTCTTGTTACTAACTGCTGTCAAGTCCTTGATTATATTTCTTTTATATAATACTATTTTTCAGTTTTCAAAATAGCACCCTAGAACTAAGAAATAGGTTTTTACAATCCTGCTCTAGTATAAAAACTTTTAAACATTTTTTTTTTAATTTAGCCTTCATCAGAGAATTAAAAGACAAGCAATGCATTTTTTGATGTTGTGTCACAAAAAACAACTACCTGTTCTTTCTTTGCAGGCATATTCCAATCTAACATCATTGTGGCACTGTTTGATTTTTGCTATGGTAAGTCACAACATTTTGTAATCAGCAGTGAGATTATGAACACTGTATTTTTATTAAGATTTTAAAAATAAATACAGCCTTTTAAAATATTAAGCGGGTGTTAGCTGAAATTTTGTGGATTTAGGCAAGCTTAGGAAACAACTTCAGTAAGAAAATTTTTACTTTGAAAATCTAATAGAAATTGTAATGACTGCTCCCCAAAGCAATTTACTGTGGGGGGGGGGGAGCTATTATTTGGTGTAATGAGGCTTTCTGAAAACATTTCTCTTTCACTACTAAGACAATAATGTCTTCAGTTAATTATTTAAGAACACCCCAAAAGAACCTTCTTCTCATTAAGATTGTAACTATCTTTTAAGACCTTTTAGTTGAACATTCCATTACTACAGTACACAGGTTTTACGTTTTTTTTTTTTTAAGTGGGACCACAATTCAAAGACACGTTTTGAATGGTTTCCCCCAGAATAAAAAGCTTTTTGTTTTAAGAAGCAGATCTTTCCATTCCATCAGAAATGGCTTTTGGACCACAGCAGAACACAGATTTTGGGATTCAAAGGGGAAAAGAAGCCAGGCCAATGCTTTTTTTACTAATATTCAAGCAGGATTTGTTCCCAGATAAATCTTCAAGTTTTCAAATTGGTCCATTTACCAGACTTAAATATTCTAATGCGATGTATGAATTAGGAGCCCCACTGAAACCATACAGTCAACTGGGTCTTTGAATCTTGATGTCCAAAAGTCCAAAGATAGCAGTACCATAAATAATATAGCTTAAATGTAGCTATTCCCTCAACAATCATATTGCTTCTGATGCAGCTCTTAGAACTGATTTATTCTTAGGCACTGCAAGCATGCAGCAGCGGCTTCTCTGAGTGATGCAGATAGACAGGTCCAATTAAAGACATCTGATTTAGTGGGGATGATAGATGGGGATGGTATATGATTGTCCCATTCATTTGAATGCATCGTCATGAGCTTCTTCTCCACCTCACCCCTGGCACCTAGTTAAGCACAAACTTGTCCTGGCAGCAACTTTTTTTCTACTATCTCCCCCTGATGTTACCTTCATGTCACCCCCAGTCCATAACTGAGATGGGTTTAAGTCTACACCAGTGTTAAAGTTGTGCTTTTCCTTTACACTGACAGCATCCAAAGAGCCCTGCAGGAGGTATGAATCCTGTTGTGCTTTGCCACCCATTATGTGTGGGTTGAGTTCAGGTGATGAGTAGTAGGTAAAATCAGACAAGGGGTTCTTGGCTGTTTCAGGCTAATATGGGTGATCTGCTATCACTTGTTAACCTCATTCGCCATCATCCTGTAGTTGCCTCCCTAAAGAATCAGACATAGCAGTGCTGTGCACGTGGTCCTTTTGATTTGTGCAAGAATTCATTCATTTGTTCATTTCTTCATTCATCCAATTCCTGGGCCACTCTACTCCAGGATGATTCCAGGCAGCTTCACAAGGAAAAAACAGATGAAAATGACATTATATAAAAAGAACAGCTGTTGTCTGGAGGGAGCAAGTTCAAAAAACACTCATCCTCTGACTTAAAGGGGCCAGGCAACAGCTACAGTAACCCAAGAACCAGTTTTTAAAATTTTGTGTACAGGTGGGTGGAGTGAGGGCCGTTTGAATCTCTGGGAGAATGCTGTTCCAGGAAGGCCATGGGAGACAGACAGTCCCTCAGATGACTAGGCCCTATGCCTGTAGAGCAGTGTTTCTCAACCTTGGCAACTTTAAGACATGTGGACCTCAACTCCCAGAATTCCCCAGCCAGCGTGCTGGCTGGAGAATTTTAAGAACTAAAGTCCACATATCTTAAAGTTGCCAGGGTTGAGAAACACCGCTGTAGAGCTTTAAAGGTATTAACCAGCATCTTGAATTGCACCTGGAAGCTTACTTGTAGAAGTATATTGTTTCAAGCATAAGGGTTCCTTAGGCACCCCTCATTTGGTGTTATGCAAATATTTTTCTGCCATAATCACATGTCTGTCCATACAGCAGCAGCCTTTTATTATTTATTTTAATAATGTAAAATTCATTGTAAATTAAATGGATAAATAAATTTAAGGAATTATTTATTTTATTTAGCAGCAGTTGAAGCAGTAAAAAAAATAAGACAGACATATGGGTGTTGCCATTTTATATCCCTTAGAGAAAGTTGGAAGCACTCAACAGTCAATATATTTAAAAGGTGGTCTGCAGGAACTGAATAATAGCAGTAGAGTTGCTCAGTGAGTAGTATTGTAAATGCTTTAACTCTATGACCCTTCTCAGTTTGATGCAAGACTGAAATGCCATAATGCTAAAATGATGGGACCAATTCTGCCCCCTTCCCCATTATCTCCCAAATATGGAGGAAACACGGAGGAATCTGGAAGTTGGCATTTGTTACCAATATTAAATTTTTAAAAAAGTGGGGGGTGAGAAATCATAAGTAAAAGTGTTGTTTGTGATTCAGTTCCCTTTGTGACTCAGTCTGGTTTGGCTGGTTTCTTTATGGCTAAATGAGGAAGGGCACAGGAAGGAACCTAAAAATAATGGACATACAGTCAGATGCAATCTATTCCTGCCGCGGTGTAGTGATTGTTTCTCCGGCCAGCAGCTGACACACTGAAGTGGAAGGGCAACAAAGCCAGAGGAATCAGCCAAACACTTTGCTTATCGTATACTGCATATGAATAATCAGGACAGCCTCGTTCAGCAGTGATTCAAAACAGATGCAATAAAGGCAGGATAGAAATCAGCAGTGAAGCAGCAAATGTCATGCTGGTAAGTTTTCTGCTGATGACATAAGGATGGGTGCATAGGACTTTAACTCAACGGTGGGGAAAAACCTTTAGATGCCACCCAGACGTGGTGTGGTTTCCAGAGGTGTATGGGGGGGGGGTCAAGAAGAGGAAAATGATAAAAACATCACTGCACACAGATAAGAACAGGTTAGAGCTTGTAACATGATAGCATAATGCTACTAGTTTGGTCACTTTATTTATTTATTTATTTATTTATTTATTTATTTATATATCAATTTTATATCACCGCCCAACTCCCCCACTTTGACAAAAGCACTGGATCCCGCACATGCCTCTGATGGTATCACAAACAGATAACTCCCCAATGGCTGTAGTATGGTTTATAAATATACCTTAATATTGTGTGGGCAGAATTATTTTTAATAATAATATGAATATGAATATGAATCATAATATTGCTATTCCTAGAATGGAAGGGCAATCTGCATGCAGCTCTTCAAAGCTCCTTTGGTGCTCCTTCTCCTATAGTTTTGGCATGCAGCATTCAGAAAATTGCCAGGGACAAAATAGCTGGATTCATGCTGCTAATGGCAGCAGGAAACCAATGACTGGAAGCAGGATCTCTTAGAGGAAGAGGAAGCTAGATTTCTTCCTCTTCCTCATAGTATAGCTATCCATGATATGGGGGTAGTGTTTGGAAGAATATTGGAATGTGGTGTGTATGTGTGCATATGTAAGTGTTCGTGTAGTGCTCATGCTCTCATTAGATAGTGAATGTGATGTTGAGCCAGAAATGTACCTTTCTGCGATGGGATGTCTAACAGACCCAGGAAAACAGGGGAGAAAACAGTCCCATTGCAAAAGGGATACCTCACCCCAGAGGATGAAGGAAGTGTGAGAAAGAGACTCAGAGCAACTCTGTCTTAATTACTCTACGTATATGTTGAGATGGAGAATTAGCAATAACGATCTTTCCAGACTCATGGACAATTTATTATATAAATTACATTAAATGTTCAAATCTATTTCCATTTTCTTCTAAACACTTTCTTACTCATTTGCCATATGATCTTTGAACATTCCTAAGTACAGTCACATTTTCTCTGGAAAAAAAGAAAGAAATAAAGTTAATAAAACATGCTGTGAAAGGCCTATGGTGGCCTGATTTTGGTATACCCTACAGAGCTACTTTGGTGTAGTGGATAAGGCACCAGCCTAGAAACTGGAAGACCAGGAGTTCTAGTTCCATCTTAGACACAAAACCAGCTGGGTGACCTTGGGCCAGTCACTTTATTTCAGCCCTGGAAAGGAGGCAATGGCAAACCATTTCTGAAAACCTTGCCAAGAAAACTGCAGGGACTTGTCCAGGCAGTTGCCAGGAGTCAACGCTGACTTGAAAGCACAAAAATAAATAAATAAATAAATAAATAAATCTCACACACACACACACACATGCACATTTATTCTTCAGTCATACAAATTAATTTACTATGGCCTCATTTTTTGGCCCAACCTAGCAAGCATATTTGACTCATCACTGATCTCCAAGTGCTCTCTGTTGTGATGTGCGTATCAAGTAATTGAAATGAAATTCCTCTCTGCAGATGCTACTGTTATGGAAATTGTGAGAAGAATCCTAAATCAGTGTTATTATGTAGGGACAATGCAACTTCCTCAGAAAATATCCAACATCTCTATTGCCCATGATTATGAAGTGATCATACTGTTCATGGAAAACAACAGCAGTGCACTTTACTGAGTTTGTATCATTTAGAATCAGCTGTCATTCTTCCCTGTCATCTTGTTGCTATGGCTTAATACCTCCTTTCAAAATAACAGGAAGACTCTAAGTGGTCTGTTGGTTTCAGAACTAAATGCTATGCCTCTGAAAAAGGTATTGCTGTTGCATAAACATTTGTAAGACTCATTTGCTTCTCTAGAGGTTGTTCTTCATTCTGATATTATTGCAGAAATGGGCATGTCATATCATTGCTTGTCCCTACATATATTGTTTTATAGCAACTTTGCCAATTAAAATTCCCAAACGTGGCTTGCTATACTTGGCAGATCATAAGGAGTAGAACTGTAAGAGCATCTCTGCATTGCCCATCCCAGTGTGTTACTGATATTGATAAACCATGCTGTTTGTGGCTTGATTGTGCATTTGGACTTCCCTCTAGAGTTGGTGCTTGGGCTTGCTACTAAGAATGTCAAGGTTTTCACAGGCCCCTATTCTGCTATTGCTTGGGCTAACTTAAGCTCCTGGCCTTGTGGTAGGCCTTCAGATCCCTTGCCAGTTGCTGCCACCATTGTGAACTTGGATGAGATGTCTGCCAGTGCTCTGGCTCCCCCTAACCACTTGAAAGCACTCTGAGCCTCCATAGATACTTGCTAGCACCCTGGGCTTTCATACTGCATTGTTGGCACTCTGGGTGTCATTACAGCCCTCCTGGGCTGGGGAGTCCAGCATTCTTACTATTGCCAGAGAGCTGGGCCACCTTGCACGCTTGTCAGTGCTCTGGGCCTCCTTGTGCAATTGCCGGTGCCCCCTCCTATTCTGGGCCCATTGGAATGACTGCCAGCACTCTGGCCCTCTCTGTTGTGCAGCTGATGTGTTTCAAAGTTCTTCCCTGCCCCTGCCAGTGTTGTCTTCTGCTACACTGAGGCTATTCTGCTATTGCTCTCCTCCACCACCAACATTCCATGGCATCTTCTAGGGCAGTGGTTGTCAAACATTTTGGTCTCAGGACCCCTTGACATTCTTAAAAATGATTGGGGACCTCAAAGAGCTTTGGTTTATGTGGGTTATATCTATCAATATATACTGTATTAGAAATTAAAACAGAAATGTTAAAATCTTTATTTGACCTTGGGGAGCCCCTGAAAGGGTTTTGGGGGCCCTAGGGGTCCCCTAACCACACTTTGAGAATCACTGCTGTTGGGACTTTAACTTGTTGCTTCTTGCTCATTTCTTCTTGCTCTTTTCTTCTCTTTTGCCGCCACTCTCTCAAGAAACCAAACCCCTTGATTCTTCAGAGGGGAACTCTGAAAAAAGTAGAGGTGGGAGGAGAGGCACAAGCATGCGTGTGCATTTTTGCCACATGTCCCTCCTAGCACACTCTGCCTTCAGAACTCCGAGTGTTGGTGTCTGGCAGACATGCATTTGGGTGCCTAATTATGCCGTATAGTAGTCCCATCTGGAAGAGGGAGATGGGAGAAAACAAATCTACCCTTCGGCCTTTTCAAGCACAAAGCAGTGCTATGCTACCAATTCTGAAGGTGCTTTGATTCTCCTCCCTCCCCCATTCATGGGATTCAGTGCTATAAGCACAGGGATCAAAGTTGTTCATAGCTGCAAACTCCTAGTTACAATATTGTATAATCAGTGGGAGGGGGAGGTCCTCAGTCACAAGTCCCAGATCTGTCCCTTCACCTAGAAGATCTCCGCAGCAAGAATTATTGCTATGCATTACTGTTATAATTGTAGACAAAAGCATAGGCTGAACACACAACATACATGAGCTGATGAACTGTGCTAAGTCGTTTTGCCTTCGATTAATAACAATGGGATTTTTTTTTTCTTTCCATGACTGATAAGCAATTCCCCTTCTTTTTCTTTCTGAGCAAGGAAGGGTCAATGTAAATGCTTTTGTAATTGAGTGAGCCTAGCCAAGCAATTCCCAGTACAATCGCAGCTTGCAATCTTTAGCTTTGTCTCCTATATTTTCCTATGCTTCGCTTACATGCTGGGAAGATAGACTGCCCCTCCCTTATCTCAAAGTGTATCACATGTTGCTCTTTCCACAGCTCAAACAAACTCAATCGCACCATGCAGTCAGAAACTAACTATCTTGATTGTCGGCCTTATCAGCACTCTTACACCTCTCCAGGCAATCTCACAGTAATTCATGTTGTACTTGAACTTATGCATGAGTTAACCAACTAAAGCCTACCAAAAATCTGCAGAAGTACAGTTCTATTCAACCTCAATGGAACCTCTTGTCACTTTAAAGAAGAGAATATCCCTGTGCTGGCTGTAAGCACTTTGGCATTCAAGACAAAATCCAACATGACACATTTATATTTTTTATTATGGTTGGTTGCACACTCAGCCAGATGTTTAGACTAGATTTGGCATTTTTATCCACCTATCAGGTCCTTCCTAAGCACCTTGGATAGGCAGATGTTGTTGCTTGATGGTGTTAAAGGTACCATCGCAGGATATAAGCTGTTCCAAGTAAAACTGTCTTTTGCAATTGACTAATGGTGATTTTGTCAATGTTGATGGTCTTCAAGTGGTGCTCCAGTTGTTTAGGGATTGCATCTAAGGTGCCTATAACTATTGGTACTATCTTTGCTTTCTTTTGCCATAGTCGTTTTACTTCTATTTGCAGGTCTTTGTATCTTGTGATTTTCTCCAGTGCTTTCTCTTCTATTCTGCTGTCTTCAGGTATTGCAATATCCACTATCAAGACTTTTTTGACTTTCTTGTCAACAGTGGTTAAGTCCTGGGTGTTGTGTGGCAGGTGCTTGTCTGTCTGAATTCTAAAGTCCCAGAGCACTTTAGCTTCCTCATTTTCTATTACTTTGTCTGTTTTGTGGTCCCAACAGTTCTTGCTTACAGGCAAATGATATTTCTTGCAGATATTCCAATGCACCATTGTTGCTATATCATCATCATCATCATCATCATCATCATCATCATCATCATCATCATCATTTATGTGCACCGCAGTCCTATGCTTGTTTACTTGGGAAAAAACAGTGATGTTCGATGAAGCTTACCCTCTAAAAAGTATAGGCTTGATCTGCAGACACAAAAATCTTTTAAGAGTATCAGATCTTCCACAACAAAACAATTTGTTGAAGTACAATCTTCAGTGCTTCTAGGCAGGTTGATCTGCTAATTGCAGTATCGTGTTTTGTTTGGTCCATCCTGGTGCTTAATACCAATACCACAGTTCTGCATTGTTGAACAGTTTGCTTCCGAGCCAATTCAAGGTACTGGTGCTTGAAATCTCCCAGACAGTCACATGTCTTATAAAGCAGGGGTCACTCTTTTAGTTGCATGCTTTTTCTACCATTTGGTCCTCTAGCTCTGCAACCAAACTTGAAGATAAAACAGAGAGAGAGTGAAATGAAATATAATAGATGAAATGTTCATTATGAACTCATCTGAGACCTGTTTACTGTACATGTAAATCTTACACTGAACTCTAGAACAAAGCATGTAGTGTAATTAATCCAGATTGCTTACTTCCTTTTCCCTGTCCTTCAACCTGATGCTGTATTGGTTACCATTGTAAATACAAACTAAAATCTTCATTAATGGACTTCTTATAAAAATGTCAGTTTCTGGGTGAGAGAGACAATGGTTGTTGAAGAACACACCTGGATAAGAGGGTGGGTGGAAATACATTGCTAACTGTGTGAGGTTTTAGTGGGAAACAGGCCTACAGAAAATGAGGAATGCAAGACTTGAGTTTTTGTATATGATTGTATATGGTATTTGTATATGATTGAAAAGTGAGAGTCTATTACTGGCTGGCAGGAGAGGCTATCAGGCCAAATTTTATGAGCTGTTTCATGCTGAGTTGGAGTTCCAAAGCTTGGATGTGGGGGAGAAATATAGATCCTGCAGGAAAGTTATGAATGCAGGAGGCAAATCACTATTGTGGTTGGCAGAGGGAGATATGATGGGATGTGCTGAGCTGACCATTCTGGGAATATGGGGACTAGCAATTTGGTGCTGGTCCCCTCTTCAAACTCAATGGCTCCTTCTCTAGATTCTAGATGTATTGCTAGACATCTTGGCCTCAAGCTGTTACTAATGAAGGCCAAATCTGTGTAGACCTTGACGCATTACATCTGGAATTTCCACAACTTAATCATGGAAGAGGAAGCTGACTTAGCATGAGTAGGCCCTGGTTGGGTGAGGATGGCAGTATAGCCCTATATGGGAATTGAGGGTTTTAGCAGCCAAAAATCCAAGGCTAGGGTTGGGGTGGCAATGATTCTATGTGAGACCTTGGCTATGATCAGGCACCTCACTCTGCAAGTATCTGTTCCTGAGATTTTGTAGAGACAAAATAGGGACCCTAGTATACTACCCACCCTGTTGACTTCTCTATCTGAATTGCTAGATATCACTGCAGGACTCTTAGTGCTAGGGGTGGGATCTTGAGTGGCTCAGGAGTTATGGCCAAAATGATAAAGATGAACTCTGGTGTTAACAGGCACAATGTATATATTTGGTCACATGCTTGATCTTGGAGCAGATGGCTAATGATATGAAAGTAAAGGACAATGTTATTAGCACTTTATCATGGACAGATCACTTTCTGATCAGCTTGTGGCATGTTAACATCACTGACTGCTACAGGGGGATAGGAGCTGGTTGAATGCCTTAAGGTACATGTAATGGGCTATAAAAGTAACCTGGAAGATGAGCAACTAAGACAATGGTCAGACAAAATAAATTTGAGTCCAAGGCAGAAATGTAATTTGAGAAGGTGTCTCAGACGTGAACTTCTTTAGTTTTCTTGATGATAAAGGAAGGGAAGCACATTCAGACTTACAAGATTCTGTTACTATAACCCTATAATAAAAGTAGCATTAGCATTTGGTTTCCTAGTCTGGTCTACCTTAAAGGGCTGACAGTACCTGATACAGGTAGTCCTCGAATTATGACAACAATTGGGACTAGAATTTCCATTGCTAAGCGATGTGGTCATAAAATGCAACCGTATCACTTAGTGATGGCAATCCCTGTAGTCCAGGTTGCCGTTGTTAACTGAATCCCATGGTTGTTAGATGAGGCAACTTCCTGCTGACTTCCCACAACCAAAGTCAGTGGGGAAGCTGGTAGGAAGTTGCAAGTCCCAGGCCAGCAGGCAAGTGGCTGCTGCTGGGTGGAGGAGGGAGTGAGGGGTCCACAGGAGTGCTGGGACAGCTGTAACTCCGAGGACCAGTTGTAACCACCATTCATTCAGCACCTTCATAACTTTGAACAGTCACTGAATGAATGGTCATAAGTCAAAGACTATCTGTATATCTGCTTCGTTTTCAACAGAAGCTTAGGGATTTTCTAAGTGGTATGTTGGTAGTCTCATCATGCATCTAATTGTTCTCTAGAATACAGAGAGGATGAGGCTGTTATATGAAATTGCCCTTAAGCAGTCTCTGTCAGATGCAGATCCATGGGGATCCATGATTTACCAAGAAGTTTCAGGACATGAAGCAACAGAAATGAGGCTTTGAGGAAGATGGGGAGTAAGTATAACCATGCATCAATAAGAGCTCAGATTCAAGCCTACACTGTGGTGATGAGGGCACTGAAGTATTAATGTTCATTGAAGTATTAATGCATAGGCAGAATGTCATCTAGCAGCACTGTTTAATGAGTCTTGTGTACTATTGGGAAAAGATGGGTGGGACAATCTCCCCTCAGACAGCTGTGATATGTTTGCAAGATTCACTCTGATTTAGACCCCACATTGGCAGGAACAAGCAAGATAACTGGAGCAACATCTTGAGGATAATCTGAGGTTACTTTGATTCTGTGGACTCTACAGATATAGGCTCGGTTCCTAGCTACATGAGGCCATCTATTGATCCAGCAGTGTTAAATAACTTTCCTTTTATCTCGAACATTTTCTTCCTGGGGAAGAAAAAGCAGTAGAAATGCAGCTGCAAGGAATCCTGGATGAAGCAGATTATCTGTATTCTTCTCAGCTGGGCTTCAGGCATGGGACTGAAACTGCATTGTTCATTCTCATGGATGATCTCTGTCAAGACCTGGAGAGGATGCAACCCTCCTGTTGCTAATGGATCTCTCAATGGGGCTTGATATAATTGGCCATATAATTGACCTTCTAGACTGCCTGCAACAGTTGGGAGTTGGGTGCACTGTTTTTTTAGTGCTTCTGCTTCTACTTGAATAGACAGCTCCAACTGATGGTAATGGGAGATGAACAACTGAGCCCCTGGTCACTCCTGCATGAGGTATTACAGGGCTTGCTTCTTTGTTTGGTTCATGTTGTTTAACTTCTACATGAAACTGCTTGATGAAGTCTTTCATTGATTTGGGATGAGGTATCATTAATATGCTGATGATAACAGTTATACTGTATCCATCTTAGACTAGATAAAAGGTGCCATGGATAATCTTACTCAGTACCTGAAGACTATAAGGAATTGGGTGGAAGAAAACAAGCTGAAACTAAATCCTAGCAAGATGAAGTTCCTATTAGTCTAGAAGCCATTAGATTTGGTAGGGTCCCCTACCCAGAAGGAGCAGGTCCGTGACTTAGAGAGGGTCCTGGATTCATAGCTTCTGCTTCAGCACCAGGTTGAGACTAGAACCAGAGTTTCAGCTATTTCTTTGGAATGACAGACCCTCGTAAAAGTCACTCATGCCTGCATTACCCTGAGCTTGGATTACTGCAACACTGTCAGCCTTTGGTTGCCATTGAAAACTACCTAGAATTTTAAACTAGTATAGAACGTGGTGGCATATATGTTGGTGGATGAGAGCTGTTTCAGCACTGTTACACCTATATTATTGGGAATGCATTGGCTGCCAGTATGTTTTCAAGTACAAAGTGCTGGGTTTGACCTATGGCTTGGATCCATATTACCTATAACACTGTCTTGTCTGAACAGATCCAGGATATTTACAGGCAAATATTTAACCAAATTAAATATCAAGTTATTCTTGGCTGTAGCCAGGCAAGGCCATGCTTCCATTACTTGCATAGCAAGCAGAGACATCTGTAGGATCAAAGGTTTTTGGCAGAATTACAAAAGCAGTGTTATGCCATTGCAATACAAGACTTAACCTTTTCATGCATCCATGTGTTGTCACAATGCATGTAAAACAGGGGCAGAACTTGCATTGCCACAATACAATGCTGCTTTCATCATTTTTCCTGCTTGACCCTCTGAGATCAAGAAGATTTGTTGCTGTATCACTTCAAAGTCTAAAGTTTTTTAAAAAGGGCAAACAGTTTTCTAAGTTCTTGCCATCAGGCTTGGGCATCCTCAAAACATCAGAACATACATTACCCTTTTCTTATTAACAAGCAAACACAAAAGAGGCTTTCCATGCTATGATATTTTTGAAAAAGTCCGAAATAATTATGGAGAAACATTGTAATAATGAGTAATTTATTTGAATACTGTGACCTTGTTTTCTGTTTTTAGAACACTTTGACTTGTCTTCATTTGTTGTCATTCTTTGAGTGCTTAATGGGCATAGAATCTCAATAATAGGTTGGTTGCAATTTGTGTTCACAATGTAATTAATTGTTTCATTACTGCATGAGTCATTATTTTAGTTATGCAGCATTATTTCTTAGTTTGAATGAATGGAATTGTAATACAGAAATAAAAGAGTGTAGTCAATGAACATTTCAAACTGTTCTCCCTGTACATCTTTGGGTATCTAAAATCAATATTCAGAAAGGTTAAGAGAAGGTGTGCATGCGTGTCTGTTTCTAGAAACAATTTTCCTTTCTTCTCATCCTTCTCATCTTGGATTAGTGACAGTAGGCTTCATGAATTCCCCCACCCCCATCGCACCCACCAAATAATTTGAGCACAGCAATAGGACTTAAATAACTTTTGAATCTTTGGGCATACAGTACAAAACTCAACAAACAATTTTAAAAATCTTCCATAAAAACAGTTTTAATAGTAGAAATTAAAATAAACAATGAGAATAAACTGTTTAAAAATAAGTCTCAAAGGCAAGGTGGCTTAGTGGCAGTTGTTACCTGGGAAAATGCCCAAGTGAGCAAGTATGTCTTCAGTTGTTTTTTTAGATGGGACAGCACTGGGGGAGGGACAGAGCAACCATGTTTCCTCTGGGAGAATGTTCGGAACGGGGATGCTGCCACTGAAAAGAGTAAACTCTGAATGCACCACACTACAGGCCAGCCCACTAGTGGGATTATGAGCAAGTCAAAGTTTTAAGAACAATTGATCTTAGAAATCCATGTGACACATTGGCATTCAAAATTTGCTCTTTCCATATGGCTAAATAAGAGATAGGGCATGGATTGACCTCATTGCCAATCATCATATAGTCAATGTTGTACTCTTCCAATGTTGTGGCTTATAATTCTTATGATTACTGATCATGTCTGCTTTCAGCCCTAAAAATGGACTGCTGCAGTTTACTAGAAAGGTTTTAATAGCTATATGAAATACCAAAGTTCACCAGGTGAGCCTTTAGCACCATGAGGAAACTTCAGCTGCCTCTGTGTTTTATGCTTTAGGGTATGTAAGTACTAAACATATAGCAGTTTTGTCAAAGGAATATGCTGATGGCTACTTTAGAGTGATCAATTTTTTTTAATCGTCTTAATAAAGGATCTGTGCTACTCTCAGCCATATGAGACGTCTTCAACCCAAGAAAATGTTCAGGAATTTATTTTCCCCTTTTATGCAGAAACCTCACAAAATCTCTGAGAAAACAGGAATCTCAGATGGTCTAATCATACTGATGGTCTAAATTATTATAGCAAAGCAGTAAGAAAGTACACTTGATTTTCTGATTCTCTTATCAGTCCTGTTCCACATCAATAGAAGGATACATCTATTGTAGTATAAGCAGCATCTGAATGTGGATTCAGAATTGGTTTGATTTTTTAAAATCTCCCATTGTTCAAATGCATGAATGCATGCTGTGTGTGCAAACATAAAACAGATATATTGCAATACTTGAATATTGTTTATTTCAAACTCCCAGTACGTGCTTTATGTTGGAAATGAGAATTTTTTCACTAAGGAGGCATATTTTTCTTCTTTGCTTTGAATGAAAGACATGTGTTGCAATACACTATTGGGCCTAGAATGAATAAATAAAATCCACATGCCATTGTTTTCAGGGGAAAATTATTGCATTTCAAAAAAAGATTACAATATCAAAACATGTATCTGCATGAACATAATCTCTTCCACAAAATCCAGATACTGTAATCTAGAAATGAATTGCCTAAAAAGAAAGGTTGATTTTGTTTTTATATAGTGTATGTACTCTTACATGCACTCATAGAAGATATTATTCTATTTTATTCCATTCCATTCCATAATCCAGATATGAGAGCACCTGATGTTCCTAGAGAAATTGCCTAGAATTCAATGAAATAATTGAACTACTCATTGAGATCTAGTGGTTAAGATGATGGACTGGGATTGGGTCAACAAGGTTTGAGTCTAGCTTCAGCCACAGCACTCATTTGGTAATGTTGGACCAGTCATTCTTTTTCAGTCAAACCTACTTCATGGAGTTGTTGTGGGGATAAAAGAAAGGAAAATCCTCATGTAAGCAACCTTGTGCTCCTTGAAGAAAAGCACAATACAAATCCAATAAGTAGCCAAATAACTGGATAAGTATGCACAGTAGTTGGTACAGTAAGACATCATGAAGGCCTTTGGCCAACTGGGGAATCTCCACCAATCCCAGACTCTAAGACAAGCTTCTACTTCCTGATGCCATTGGCATGAGTGGAAGAGAGCTGTGTTTGCCTTCCCTTTGGGATAAGGGAAATTGCTAGAGACTTCTGTAATTCTGTACTTCTCATTGTGTGGGATACCCAGAGGAAAAGATACACAACTCCTATGCCTCTCTTAACCTGGCCAGTTGTGAACACGGATGGTGAAGGGGCAATACTGAAGGATGAGGAGGATTAGCAGGAGTGACTGCCATAGGCTCATTTATTCTCTCAAGTTAAAAGAAAAAAAGCAAGTATAGGACAGAGACCTTGACAAAAACCTGCAGTAAACCTTTTAAATTAAAGATTATTTCTGATATTTGTTTATCTATTTGTCCCTGCATGTGCCCATGCTTTTCTGATTATTTTGGGGGTGGGGGGTGGTGGAAAAAACAGAATGTGGACAACACAATGGAATGCACAAAGGAAGGCAATTACAATGGCCCTACATCATATTGCTGAACCAATCATCAGAGTTAAATATCATTCCTGGCAAAGTCAACAGAGATTTTTTCCCCCTGTTTTGAGAATCCAATAATCATGAGCTTTTCTTTTCAAGTCTGTTCAGTCTAGTTGCTGGGTTTTTGGTTTTTTGTTTTGGCCCTAGTCTTAGTTTAATGAGATATGTTAGTTGCTAAGCCATAGATATATGTCTTGAGAGACCAGGCTGAAAACTGACATAATACATTCTGACACTATAAAGTTGCAAACTGACAACTTAACACTGCTGTGTAAGTTGGAGAAAGAGGCAATATGCTCTTACACAGTTGCTAGCCTTGAGTAACTTTATCCTGAAAGTGTCTAGTGAGGCATAGAACTGCCTCAGAATAGAATTAACAAGCTTCCTCCCCCCCCCCCCCCACCTCCATGACTGGAGCTTTTAGGCTTCTGTTCATAGTTGCTTTTTGTGTAACAGCAGTTTTGATCATACAGACTGATGCTTCCCATCCTCTTCCAGGGAAATTGCCCCATCTTCCACAGCAGCTTTTCTCACAAGTGCTGGTTTTAGCTGCCATGGTGAGAATGGACAGGCAAAACAGTTTGTCTGTGTGGAATTATCTTTTGAAGAGTATCTTTGGATATAAGCTAAGATTTGAAAATGGATGGATAGATTTGGCATATCCCTATATTTGTATGAAGGGAAAAAAACCAACAGTATTTAGAATGTTCAAAAATGAATATCCTTCCCAGGGTTTTAGAAGAAGCGGGTCCTACTGGTGAGCCTCTCCCTTTCCTAAGAAAACAACCAACCTTCTGTATATTAATCAATCAGCACACAGCAACCATGTTTGTATCAAGATTTATCCCCCTGTGAAAGCATTATCCATATCAATTCAGTAAGTGTGTGTGTATAACCACTTTTTATGCTTTTCTTCATAGCTGATGGGAAATGACATTGAAAAGACATACTGGCAGCAAGAGGGATATAAGGTGAGGCTAGACAAATAGATTAGTATGGACATAAAAATCGGGGAGTGATTTTTTTTGTAAAAGTTTTCCCCAAGGATTTCTAAGAAGATCACCTTGTGATTTTGAGCACCTAGATATCAACCCAAATCTCATCATTTGGAAACAAAATGGCTGATTCTGGAATGATTGGGAACAAGCTATTAACATCTCTGGTACAGATAATCCTTGAGTTATGATGGCAGTTGGGGCCAGAATTTCCATTGTTAAGCAATGTGGTCGTAAAGTGAGACCACATCACTTAGTGATGGAAAATTCCTACAGTCCCAGTTGCCATTGTTAACTGAATCCTATAGTCGTTAGGTGAGGCAACTTCCTGCCAGCATCTCACAACCAAAGTCAGTGGGGAAGCTGCCAGGAAGTTGCAAGTCCCAGGCCAGCAGGCAGGTAAGTGGCTGCTGCTGGGTGAGGGAGGAAGTGAGGGGGTGCACGGGAGGGCCAGGGAGGATGTGCCTGTTGTCATTATTTTGGTTTTCTTTTTTTTAATATTTAATCTTAGTTCTATTTTTGTCACTGTCCTCCTTGACTTTCATTATGAGAGTTTGCAGCTTATTTGCATTTTCAGCTATCAGAGTAGTATCATCTGCATAGTGCAGATTATTAATGTTTCTTCCTCCAATTTTAAAACCATACCCATCTTCTTCTAATCCAGCCTTATATTCAGTATATAAATTGAATAACTAAGGAGAGAGTAGACAGTCTTGTCTCACTCCTTAGCCAATCTGGAGCCAGTCTGAGACAGGCATTCTACAGAACTATTCTCCACAGTTAATGTTTGCCGATTGAGTGCTACGCTACCTAGAAGGTTTCCTTTCCCTAGCTTATTACAAGTTTATTATGCAATTATGTATGTAAGCAATACTTTTTATTTTTTTTAAGCGTGAAATACCAATCTACATTTTATACCTTTATTGCATTCATTTCACAAAAAGTAAGATAAGGATTGATAAGGCTATCACACAACTTCATCAGTTGGTCTGTAGCATATCTCCCAATAGTGGAACAGCTGAAAGTTGGGTACTTTTTATTTTTAAAAAATGTGGGATGAAATGTAATTATTATTCTCTTATTTTTCTTCAGTAGATTATAAAATGATCTGAAATAGTTATAAAAACATTTATAGCAAATCAGGGGCATTTAAAATTAGAGAAATGCTTACTTCCTATTCCCACCATGGAATATAGCCAAAAGCTAGTAACAATTTCACAATGTTTTACATAGCAAATAAGAAGTCATTTAATAACTTTCTTCTTACTGTATATGTATCATTAAAAACAAAAACAAAAAAGCACTCTTTAAAATTCCAGATGTACAGTACTATATGCAAGATATAATGAGCATCCTAAAAGATATAACCAGCATCTTGCCATCTTGCCATCTTTTTTTCCTTTTATTGATTTTATTGTAATTTCTTTGTTTTGATTGTTGTGAGCCACCCAGAGTCGTTGGGAGTCAAGCAGCATACACATTTAATTAACAGTAATAATAATTATATAAACTCCAACATCGACATCAGTTCTACTAATGCAGTTCTACAGCTTCAAGAATGGAAGAAGAAAAATCCAGTGGGTGTACTTCATTTTAGCACTGAATAGAGCAATATTCCTAAAAGTTCACAAAAGCAAAAGAAAGTATTAGCCTGGCTGCCTTTATTATTCGAAATCAATTGCCACAAAGTGTGCGACAAGATAAATGTTATCTCACCTTTTTCTTCCCTTTAGCTTTATAATAAGGGAATAAACAGATTTAGTTCCTGATTCTCCTCCTAGACCATTCCCATTTCTGGAATGCCAGCTGCTCTGGATCTCTCCTTCCACCCCTGCCCACTTGTGTGCTAGGTTTCCATTTCCTCTTCTCTCTTTTTCTTCATAAGCAGGAGTAGCTATGGGGGTGTAGGATCTGATGTTGGAGAGGCAATATGCCCTGGGAGAGGAAGAGCAGGATTTCAGGAGGAGGATTTCAGGAGGGGGTGAGATGGAGGAGGCAGTGAGGCCCTGGAGAAACATCAGGGTGGTGCTATGTAGAGGGAGATATAATGGGAATCTGAAGGTGAGCTACTCATGGGAAAAATAGTATCAATGGCTAAGACCAATCATGATCTCTGGCAAATATTCACCCCCATTACTACATCACTGGATCTTCAGAGTCCCTGATCTCTAACTGTTGCTAGTAAATGCTAGGTTGATATGTAATAAGGCCACTCTCATCCATGAATTGACCTGGCATATATAACTGAGACCTGGGTGGGCCCAGGGGCTACCACCTCTCTGAGATATTGAGGCCAACAGATATCCTCACCTGTGTTTTGAGTCTGGCATCAAATGTGACCCCAGGGTATTAGGGGTGGGATGGCAGCTATTAAGTGGAAGCCCTAACAACTTTCAGAGCCTCTGCGCTGCAGATATCCAGATGTGAGACCTTCTGATTGAAGCTGGGTCTAGGGAATAGCTGGGTTTGTCCTGCTGTACCAGCCTTTCTACTGCACAACATTCCTGCCTGAGCTGCTTGACTCTGTTGCTGGGTTGGTGATGGAGTCCTTGGGGACTTAACTTATCTTCTCATCACATAGAGGCTAGAGTGACCCAGGAATTCCTAGCCGCCATAGTAGATATGGACCTGACCCAGATCACTGAGGGCCCAACATGCAGAGATGATCACGATTATATCTATTTTGTCTTAGGGCAGTTACAACATGATCTGAAGATGACAACATTACCATCAGCCCTTTGATGTGGTCAGATCACGCTCTGGTTGCTCTTCAGACTGCTGGTGCTGCCCCTTCCCAAGGAGAGGTTGGACCTATTGGATTAATCAATCCCAAATGACTTATGAACCCTGATGGGTTCAGAGACAGCTTGGGTTTTTTCCTTAGAATCTGGCAGGCTGTTCTGTTAAGGCCTTAGTCTCCACCTGGAATGAGCATGTGATGAGGCCTTGGATCAGACTGAATCTATATGACCTCTCCCTGTTCAATGATCACAGGAGACTTCCTGGTTTCCAAGGAGCTCCAGGAGAGGAAATGTCAGAAGAGATATCTAGAGTGCTGTTGGAGAAAGACAAAGAGTGAATCCAACTGAGCACATGTAAGAGCCTACATTAGGATTACACCATGGTAATAAGAGTAACTATTTTCCCCCTCTTATCACATTTATACATAGCCAGCAGCACTTTTTAAGGTGACCCATTCCCTGTCAGGGAGGGCTGAGTTGCAAGAACATAAACAGGCTGCTCTGAAGAATATTCTTGGCATATGACAGGGAAAAAAATGATCAGACCCACTTGAAATTGGACTCTAGCTGGACAGGTCTGGTTGAAATGACCAAGGCATGGTTATATGAGAAGAATTTGATCTTGTAACTCCTGAGGACATGGACAGGATCCTTGGGGCTGTTGAACCAGCCACCTATTTGTTAAATCCACTTCTCTCCTGGTTAGTGAAAGCCTTCCAGGAGGTGACATGCAATTGAGTCCAAATGCAGGTGACTTCTTCTCTGAGAGAAGGGACTGTTCCACTTCTCTTGAAGGAGCTGGTAGTCCATCCCCTTTTCAAGGGACTATCACTGGTCCCACCGGTCCTGGACAATTTTTGTCCAATCTCTAACCTCCCTTTTCTGGGCAAGATTGTTGAGACTGTAGTTGGGATACAGCTTCAGAGGCCCTGGAGGAAATGGATTATCTGGATTTTTTTCAGTCAGGTGTCAGGCTGGACCATGGCATTCAAATGTCATTGATCATACTTGCTGATGACCTCTGGCAGAATTGGATGAGGGTGCTACAACCATCCTAGCCTTCAATGTCTCAGTGGGCTTTGATGCCATTGATCAAACCATAGTATTCTGGTATTTCTCCACCTTTCTTTGTGGCTGATTCCAGTTGAGTTGACAGGAGGAGAGAGATCAAGTTCTAAGTGCCTGACCTGTGGAGTGCCACAAGGCTTGACATTCTAATTCCTGTCAGCATGAGGTCAAGTAACATCAGCATGCTGATGGTATTCAGCTGAATATCTCAACCCAGAAAGGCTGATTAAGTGATGCTGTCAAGTTCTTGTCTCAATGCCAGAGGCTGTGGGGGGCTGGATGGAGAGGAACAGACTTAAGCTCAACCATAGCGAGACTGAGTGGCTGTAGGCACACAGACCAGTATCTGGGAACTTTCCATGTCTATTCTGAATGGTGTTGCACTTACCCTGACAAAACTAGTGGACGATTTGAGAATTTTCCAAGACCCTCAGCTACTACTCAAACAGCAGGTGGCAGCTATTGCCAGGAAAGCCTTCATACAGTTTCATCTTATGCCCTTGTTCTGGACCTGCTACCCATTTTCACAGTCACTCATGGCTTTGGTTACTTTGTGTGTGGAATCCTGCAATGCTCTGAATATGGGGCTGCCCTTGAAGACTACTTGGAAGGTTCAGCTGGTCCAAAATGCAATGGTAAGAGCAGTTATGGGCATGCCATTGTATGACCATATAACATCTCTGCTTTATGAATTGTACCAATTACCAGTAGGCTTCAAGATACAATTCAAGGTGCTGATTATCAGCTACAAAACCTTACGTGGTATATGGCCTAGCTATTTGAGGGGCCATCTCTCTTCCATTCTTTCTATCCATCCTGTAAGATCTGACAGGGGGACTCTGAGTCATTGAACAATGTTGTCTGATGGGACCCAGGAAGTGTCTTTGTCATGGTACCCTGCCTCTTGAACAGCATCCTCTCAGAGATTCAAATGACTTCAACGTGCTCTTCTTTAAGTGAGACTTGAAGGACTGACTTTTTCTCCAGGCTTTGAGCTAGGGTGAGATTTATTTTTTATTTTTATGCATTTATTATTAAATTTATATGCCACCCATCTCCCCCAGAGGGTGACTCTGTGTGGCTTACAATTAAAAACCAAGACAATAAAACAATAAAAATATAAATACCCCCCCCCGATTAAAACACAAACAACAAATCTATAAAAACAATATACAGATCAAGAAGATGGGGGAAGCAGTATCAATCATCCTACAAACCAGCTCCAGCAATGTGAGCTCCCATCAGGCCCCCATGCCATCCAGCATAGCCATGTTTTTATACCTTTTCAGAAGGCCAGGAGAGTGGAGGCAGTCTGCACCTCAGCTGGCAAACTGTTCCACAGGGAGGAGGCCATGGCAGAAAAGGCCCTCTTCCTAGACCCCGCCAGCTGAAATTCCATGACAGGTGGGGTCCACAACATGCCCCTTCTGTAGGATTGGGAGATGTGTTCTCCCTTTTTGTGGGGTTTTATGTACATTCCTCCAGGATCAACATTTTCCTTGCCTGTTGTCTGCTGTTGTTCTATTTCTTTTTTTCTAAATGTGTACACCTCCAGAGTCACTGAAAAATTGGGCAGCTATAGAAATGTGAATGATAAACAAACAAAAGCTTTATATCTAGATCAAACAAATTATTTACAGGATAAGTTCTATCATAACTAATGTTCATTAAGTGTAGGCAGGGGAACTGTTTGTATAGCTTTGAGGACAAACCTGGCATTCTTTATTATGTCTATAGCTTACTCAGAAAAAGGACCATTGAACTCAATGAAACTTACTTCAGGTAAGTATGAAAACACTGTAGCCTTAAGTAGCTTGGCAGTAATTTAAAATAATACAAGACAGTATAAAGAACCACTTCCTTAACAGACAAAGAGTTGATTCAGGCAGCTGATTTTGTCAAGAGGGAAGAGATGAATCAACCCTGACCTTTCTGCGTAAGTCATCTTATTTTTGAGGCTTACATAGAAAGTTGCTTTTAATATTAATTGTTGTTTGGTCCTTTGGATTGTTTTCAATGGAAGTTTCTAAAACCCTTCACCAAAGTGGAACAGTTCTGAGAGTGCCTTGGTAGCAAGTGAAAAGGGACTAGTTGCCCATCAAGAGTGGCTGCTATTGTTCTTCACAGATGTGTTGACAGAAACTAGTCCTACTGGAATTAGCACAAAGTAATGACAGTGCTAGTGGGCTGCCTGTCACAATTATAGGCATGGCTGTGTGTGAAATTATTCAAAATGTTTCAGCATCCTATGAATAAATATGAAGCACTGGCAGCAGATATTGGTGATTATGCAAGTGCTAGGAACTGCCTTCCACCTTGAGCCAAATCAGAATAGGTTATAGGTGTACTTACTTTGCCTTTATGATACCCCAAGAAAAATCAAGATAGACAGACTTTTCTTATTTCTTTTGCAAGCACCCTGCTTTTAATCTAAGATCATAAGCAGAAGGCAACAGGACTGGATGTTGAATAATGTTTCAAAATGGGAAGAGGCAAGTGTCTGCAGTGCTAGGATAATAAATAAAAATTGGCATAATTCTGAGCTTGAGAGAGTGTTGATTTACAATAATAGCAGAATTTTCCTCTTAAGCAGCCAGGCAATTTGGGCATATTAGGTCAAGAATTATTTTGCTTATTCCAGTTATCAGTGCCTGCTGACCAGATCATTTTTGTTGTTTAGTCGTTAAGTCGTGTCCGACTCTTCGTGACCCCATGAACCATATTGCGCCAGGCCTTCCTGTCCTTCACTGCCTCCCTGAGTTTGCTCAGTTTCATGCTCATTGCTTCAGTGATGCTATCTAACCATCTCATCCTCTGCCGTCCTCTTCTCCTTTTGCCTTCAATCTTTCCCAGCATCAGGGTCTTCTCCAAAGAGATCTCTCTTCGCATTAGGTGACCAAAATATCTGAGCTTGAGCTTCATTATCGATCCTTCCAATGAGCAATCAGGGTTGATTTCCTTTAAGATTGACTGGTTTGACCTCCTAGCAGTCCAGGGGACTCTCAAGAGTCTTCTCCAGCACCACAGTTCAAAGGCATCAATTCTTTGGCGCTCGGCCTTTTTTATGGTCCAGCTCTCACAGCCATACATTACTACTGGAAAAACCATAGCTTTGACTATGCGGATCTTTGTTGGCAAGGTGATGTCTCTGCTTTTTAATATGCTATCCAGGTTTGCCATAGCTTTCCTCCCAAGGAGCAAGCGTCTTTTAATTTCATGGCTGCAGTCTCCGTCTGCGATGAGACCAGATCATTACAGAACTCTAGAAAGTTCTCAAGGGTCTGAGCCAACCAAGTCAGCAAAAGTACCATGAGGACTCTGAAGAAGAGCCTGCAGGCTTAGAGGATGGTTGTGCTAACTCCAACTTCTCTGCCAAGTTCTCCCACATATAGGAGGGCAAATATATGTAGCAGTGAGTGCCTGTGTGAGTCCAACAGGTTTTCTGCTGAGTTGTGCCAGTAAAAGGAACACACTGGAGGGAAAGGAGGTAATGCACTTATACAGGCTTCTAATCATTTTGCTCCAATGAATTCCCCAATAGGCTCAGGTCTCAGCATCCTTTATTTGCATTTTGAGAAGAATTGCAAGAATAACTTTGAATATTGCAATTCAAAGCTTGCAGCTGAGCTATTTTTGAAGTTGGACTGAAACTTCTGTTAGTACAAAATGCAACTTCCTGAGCGTTGCTGGATGAGAGAGACATAATACATACATTTAAAGGCTTAGTATGGTTTGGAATCAAATTATCTGAAGGACTGCCTTCAATCTTACCATTTAAAATCAGGAATAGGATGCTGTCTGAAGTTCATCAGACTACCAGCTTTTAAGAAATCTTAAATCATTATTTATTCATGCAACCTTCCCTTGAATGGATTCATTGCAAAGAAACCTTATGTGCTTGCATATGTGTGTTTAAATTGGTTGATTGATTAACTTTTGGTTTTATTAAGCTTGTTGCAAAGATGATGATGATGATGATGATGATTGATGATGATGATGATGACGACAACAACAACAACAACATGGGATTTTGTTTTTGTAAGCTGCCTTCATAGAATTTTCTTCTAAGAGGCATCCTAGAAATCAGGTGGGGAAATATTGTAGGTAGATCTGTCTTCAGAGTTTTCTTTCAGTAAAGAAAAGCATATGATTTCATATATATTAGTTGCTTTATGTCAGTAGAAGGCACCTCCACTCAGGATAGGTACCTAAATGTTACTAGTCTGTACCTTCTGCCTAAGCCCAGTACTCTGAACTGACTTAGAAGCTACTCCTGAGGACTTATGGCCCTCTAGACTTGGATAGGATATGATGTTGAAAGCTAGAGTAGGAAGGAGATAACAAAACTCACATCTTCCAATGTGTACGTAGTGCTTTTATTTATGGTATAGAACCCATTCATTCGTTTGTTTGTTTATTTAAAGAATTGCCCCTCTTGCCAGAGCAATGCGTATGATCCACATGCCTGTGCGTCACAGAAATTTCCTCACTAGGGAAAATTTAAAAACTACCTTTAAGGCTTTGAAAGATGTTTTTCTCAAAGCTTAGTTTAGAGATCAGCGTTTTATGGACAGCAGACCTAAGCAGAAAGTTATTTTCATAGCTTTCGTAAAGATTTTCCCTTGAGAATGGACTAAAGTGTCCAAACAGCATTAGGAAATATCCTGACAAGAGATCATTTTGCACGTAGCATTTTTCACCTTGGCATCTTTTCAGGATGCTTCTACAATGCCATCAACTGAATCATTGCCATGTGAAATATTTATTTATTCATTTATTTCACAGGTGTACATGATGCTTCAGTCATAAAACCAACCCTAAGTGGCATTACACTTCAATCCAGTAACAATTAAAACATAATAACTTCATATACCCCAAACCTAAACGATATAATAAATAACCAAAAAATTAATCCAATCATACAATTCTGAGAAAAACCTGTTCATAATAATTAATTACCACTTACTGCAGGGGGGAATCCAACTCTCAGTCTCTCCTCAAAGGCTTCCTGGAAAAGCTAGACCTTGATGGCCTTTCTAAACATACAGAGTTGATGCTGACTTGATCCCAGGAGGAAAGCTTTTTCCAGAACTGGGACAGCAATGGAAAAGAGCCACTTTCATGGTCTCTCTGGTAACACTTTTTCAAAGTGGAGATCCAAAGGAAGATCTCCCTTATAGATCTTGTTGGACAAGCAGAAACCACAGGGAATAGGCAGCCCCAAAGATATTTAGCTCCTCAACCATGTAGAACTTTAAAGGTGACAACCAACATCTTGAATTGCACCCCAAAATCAATTGGTAATCAGGAAATAATTATGATTAATGGCATTGAAAGTCCTACAGGAGTCCAACAGAACCAGTGATACATTTCTCTGCCCAGTTCCTAGATCAGAACATCCACAAAGGAGGCCAAACTGGTCTCTGTTGTTTAACCAGTCATGAAGCCATAATAAAATGGACGTAGATTTCCAAAAAGTGCTGGAACTGAGGTAATATTACATTCTTCAATCTCTTGCCCAAGCAGAAATTACCCAATACAAGCAGGAGTTATACTGACGCAACGATTGCTCCTTTAGTTTGAAAAGGTCAAATTCTTTTGTATCACCAGCGTAGGATGCCATTTTTCACCAGGTAAAAACATTCTTGCAATTTAAAAAGAAGGTAAGATACAACTTTTTGTAGTTACTGCCCTTACATGTCATCTGCTTCCTGCAACTCTCCCTTGCAGAGAGCTTTTGTCCTGGAGAGACTTCTCTTCTTCCTGCCTGTTGTGGTAAAATTTTAACTTCAGAATGAAAGCCATAAATTATAAAGATGCACTTCAGGATCCTACATATAATAGAACAAATGTCCAGTTCAATACAGGCTGCAGCTGTTTCTAGTAAACACTGAGTAAAAGCTTTCTCCATGCAATTGATCTCCCAGACAATCACATGAACAGATGGAGAACCACATCTACAAAGACAAATTGAAAACATCAAAAACAGAAACGAATCATAGTGTGTTTTCTTATTGATTTCATTTAAAGTTACAGTGTTTCACATGATCCCGTTTTCTACCTTTCCCCAAGGGGTGCCTGTTATTAGGATGTCAACATAGGTCTAAGACACTTTTTGCATGTGTTCCAGGATGTTTTTATATTTATCCAGGCTCAAAATCCCTTCATGCTAAGCGACAAAGTGATGCTGATTTTCCAAGGGAGCTACAATAGCAGAAGACTGAAGCACCTGGCGGTTCAGTGGAAAGTATGGGGATATTCTCCAAAAAGTAATAATGGCAGGAAAAAAACCTAAATTGATATTGTGGTACAAGGGATAGCTATTGGTGATACTGAATTTCTGCCCTCTGGAATGAGGTTCCCCCTGAGATCTGGGTGGCTCCTACCCTTATAACATTCTGGAAGGCCTTAAATACTTAGTTGTTCTCCGAGGCCCTGAGCTTGGTGGCTAGCCCTCTGTTAGTATGTTTATATATGTTTTTATGTTTTTGGCGAGATTCACCACCTTGTTTATTTTTTTTAATTGTTTTTTGTTTATACTCTATCTTGTTCATTGTACTGTGAGCCATCCAGAGTAGGTCTGGAGTCAGGTACCACCTAAACAAAATAAACAAATAAATAAGCAAGCTAGTGTCAAGAATTATCTATACAGAATTTAAAACCAGTTGGATCCCATAGAGTTGAACCTATAATTAGCGAGGCTGGCAATATTCTATTTTTTGATGGGGATGCACTCCCCTGTATTTAACTGGTTCATAACCTGAGGGCCTTCCTGGACTCACTACCTGCTTAAGGAACAGGTGGCAGCTATGGTCAGGAGGGCCTTTATACAATTCCATCTTGTGTAATGGTTGTCCAATTACAACCATTCCTAAATCAGGATATTCTAGCCTTCATCACTTTCAGTTAAGACTATTGCAGGGTCCTCTATATTGAGCTGTCCTTGAAGACCACTTGAAGACCATTTATTCCTCCTGCTCCTCCTGCTCCTGCTCCTGCTCCTGCTCCTCCTAGCATTGTGAAATGTGCTTTTTGTTTGCCTATGAAACTTTCAGGTGTGGTCTCTCATCTACCTCATGATACCAAAGCTTACTTGCCAGCCATCCTATATGGGTAAGCTGACACATGCCTTATTTGTATCATGGGTACACTAACTGTATAATGTGTAGACAGCTTTTGGAAATATCCAGAAACATTAGCCTGTTCAGAATACTGAAAGCAGGCTACTAATTATGTTGTATTGCTTTCCTACAAGAATCAATGTGGTGTAGTAGTTAAGGCCTCAAGCTAGAAGCCAGGAGACCATGAGTTCTAGTCCCACCTTGGGCACAAAGCCAGCTGGGTGACTTTAGGCCAGTCACTCTCTCTCAGCCCTGGGAAGGAGGCAAGGGCAAAACACTTCTGAAATCTTGCCAGGCAGTTACTAGGAGTTAACACTGAGTCAAAGGCAGAAAAAAAAATATTTCTGATACATCAAAACATCAGAATAGACTTAATAAGAGAAATTTTACTAAAATGTGTATGGCTAATTTTAAACTTTGTCCAGTGGTGCTTTGTCCAGTGATAGATATAAATTGTAGCATATTTACTCATGTGAATCAAGCAATCAATTATGTCATCTTGAAATATTTGAAATCCAGAAGTATATCATGAGCTGCTTTTAAAAATGAATACATTTAATGGTGGCTTTGTTACAAAGGTGATGATTAAAATGTCTTATTAAAGAGACTACAATAACTGCAATAATCAATCAAAATGAATAATATGCATGGAAAAAGTAGAAGAAATTGAGGATATTTCTGCACAAAACCTCAGTTCAATACCCTATTGACACAAATGAAATTCAGTGGCAAGTCTTCAAATAACAGCATGTTTGAAGTCAAAGAAATGAAATAGATATATTAAGCTTTTGATGAACTTAGCTTACTTATTTTAATTTTAACAACTAACATTCCCCCCATTTTTGAAAGTCAAGAATCCAGATTTCCCTTCCTCTGGTGAGGTATCTCATCTTTGCTACATTGCCTGGATCCTTAGTTGCCAATAACAGTAATAAAAAAGTACAGCTTCTGGCTACAAAAATGTGCTCTACCTCTACACTTGCTGAAGGACCACAGAATCTATCACTACATTATAGTTGACACATAATTAAATAATGCATGTCCAGATTGTCAACAATAAGATTTTTCACATTCTCAAAACTAATATGTACAGCTGCTAACCAAATCAAGTATTTCCTTGCAAAAGTTCTCAGAGGATTCAACAACAGATGTGTGATTGGATTGAGTTTTGCATGCCAGGAGGTAAAAGCCAAAAAAGGAACATAACATTTGTACAGCACTTGGAAGATATGCTTGTAAAACTGTTAACAAATGACCAGGAGCAGAATTTACTTCCTGTGATGAGGTAGCATGCCCCCAAAAGCAAGATTCAGTAATACTTTGTCTAAATGTACATGTGTCCATATTAAATGTCAAGCCAGCTGAACTGATAACAGGCATATATCAAGTGCTAGTTCCTTGGCTGTTCTTTTGGAGTATTCCCAAGCATGATAATAGCATCCATATAAGAATAAGAAGGGAATTCAGGCCTAAGAAGTAATGACAAGCTTTAAAAGGCAATAAATCAGAAGAGAACAATCTGAAGCCTCAAGGCAGCTTGGGAGTGCTGAAACCCTTGGTTAAGACTCTCTGAAACTTCAAAGTTGTTACTGAGACATTCTTTTATGTGTCAGAAGGGGAAAATTACGGAATGCGTGTTTAGAAAATAATCTTATTAGCTATACTTAATTTTAAATAAATGCCAATGAAATCTTTTAAATTTAGTTTTTGTCCTGAGCCCATCTACTACTTATTGGATTAAATAAAGCCCTCATCTTGGAAAAACATGTGCAGCCTATACTAGATACTGATACAATTCCATAGACTTACAGAATAATTCATTGTGTGCAATAAATATCTGTAAATGTCTGTCTGCATCATGATTTGATCATAGACACTGTATGCTACAAATAATAATTAAAAATCTTGCCTCCTGAAATTCTGCAAACACTTCTTCAGTTCAATGGCTTTATCCAGTTCTCTTAAGTCCATACAAAGAAAATCATCATAATTGTTTTCACTTTCTCACTATAATAGGTTACCAGGCTATATCTTCTGATGAAGATATGACTATGATTGCTAAGCTAAGCATTGTTGTTTCTCTTAGACAGCTACTGCATTCTGTTGTGTTTTAACTTCATGGGCAAATCTTAATATACAACCAGATACACTAAAAAGCAGTGGTTATCATCAATCTGCTAGATTGGGTTCCACAGCTTTAGCAGGAGTGAAAAGGAGATGGAGACTGATTTCACATAACCTCAAGGACACAAGTCTGGGTATGAAGTCCACTGCATTCTGAGGAACTGTGAAGGACAGAAAGCAAAGGGCAGATAGCAGAGGAGATGCTCTGGGATTTATCAAAAGCCCCTTCCAGAAGCCTTGCACTTGGAGGATTGAAAACATGGGACAACCATAGTGATGGGTATGGCTCATAACCACCATGTGGATGGAGGACTGTCCTTAAGGCTTAGACAGCCAGTAGTGAGTACTGCACAGGGACATAGGACTGCTATAGAAAGTTTGGGGCACCTTCACTCCTCATGTTTTCAGTGATTAAATGAGGGCCATTGTCTTCTTGACTATTGCCTCTCTTCACTCATACATTAACCCTTCAAGTGTGGCATTCATTGCTGGCAACAATAATGAAATATGTTAGTCAAGAATGTGGTTGATCATTCCATGGCACTAGTGAGGGGATTGCTCATTTGACTCATGGCATAAGAAGGGTAGTGATATGTGGACCAGATTGATAGCATATGATCCCACCCCACTGCACTTTGGAGGAGTTCATATATTTTGTCCCAAGAGCCATAGTAGCAGCTGCTAAGTCCCTGTCTAACTATAGTTATCCAACTTCTCCTAAACTATAACCCTTCATATCTTTATGTGTTTATAACCATCTCCTCTGGCAACATTATGATCATCCTCTTCATGGAAACCAGCACCCCTATCTCCTCCTCTTTGTCCTCTAGCCAAGATATAAGAGCTTCTAGTGAATGAAAATCAGGAAAGGGGAGACTTCAAAATGGAGCTAAGTGATGTGACCCTACCTTTTCTTGACTCCCCTATCCACCTTCCCAACTCCCTATTCCTCTCCAAACTACAGGCTTGTCTCCCGCCCCTTCCTCTATGATGGTTTGTATCTACCAAAGATTTTGGTATTATCTCATCTGTCTCCAGAGGGGCTTCTGGACAGGCCAGGCTAGGGTCCTACCTTCAGCATCTCCTGTAACAGTGTCCTTTGTTCCTTAGCTCCATCTCCAAGTTGCTTATTTCTTCCAATATATGTTTGCCAGGCAAGGAGTTTTTGAATGCTGATGGGGATTTTTTTTCCCCAGTGTATTTGGAATTGGGTATTGATTATGTGCCATCAAGTCATTTTTGACACCTAGTGAGCACATAGATGGATTTTCTCCATGGTGATCTATCCCTAATCTGTTCTTTCAGGTTTCCCAATGGTGCACTGAGTCCATCCACTTTGCTGCTGGTCATCCTCTTCTTTTCTTTCTTTCCACCTTTCCCAGCATTAGAGCCTTTTCCAGGGAGCTAGGTGATGGGAATAGATTGGCAATATAGCTGGTTGCCTGTAACAGTATGTGGGAATGACCTTGGGAGACAGGAGGAAGAACTACAGCCTAGACAATGGACTGATAAATGAAATTTGAGTCCAAAAGATGAAGGGTGTCAAAAGCAGCTCAGAAGGGACCCTCCCTAGTTTTGGGGTGAATAAAAGTGAGGGACATGAGGGTACTTTCAGACTACAAGCTTCTGTTATGTAACCTTACAGGAAAGATAGAGCTAGTACTCCTGGTTGTACTTCTTGTCTGGACTACCTCACAAGGCTAACATTGCCCTTCTTCACTCACTCATTTGGTGCCCAAGGGGAGGGATTGGCTGTGTCTATCACGGAAAGGAGTTTTCTTCTCAGATGAGATTAGCAGGTGCTGACATGATTCCCTGAAGTGCATCTGGGGATGGTTTGGTTCTGTTATGATGAGACAGACTCTTATTTGGAGTAGCAGAGTTTGACAGATTCTGATTTTGCAACTCAGGAACAAGTGTGCTCTCAGATTCTGGAACAGTAAGGCAACATTATTGCAGAAGCATAGCAGCAAGCTAAGTCACCTGACCTAGAACCTAAACAGGAAATGATTGAACAAGTCAAACTGAGATGTTCATTGAAATTCTTCAAAAAGAAGAGGCACAACTCAAGAGGACAGGCATGCCTGAGTTGATATATAAAACAAGGGCTTGAAAGTCAGACTTCTTTTGATAAACAAGTTTTCAACCTTGGACCTGACTTCCAATATGTGTGTTTCTTCTGATTCCCTGACTGACCTTTGGACTGGTAGAAGACTAGTCTCCACTCTGATTCCTGGAACTTGGATCTTTCAGTGTGGAACTTTGGCTTCTGAAATAAATTTGTTTTTCCTGAGTGCTTGCATTCCTGCATTTGCGGTTGCTGCCACTGGACAGGTTCATGAGAAGCATGGCTGGATCTCTCTTTCAGCATGGTAGCTTGTTTATCTTTGCCTTTATTGGGAATGTGTGTGATTACCTCAATCACTTAAGCAAAAGAGACTCTGCTCCATTTTCCTTTATTGCTGGTTATCAGTGCTTACATTAAGACTGGAGGGGGTGGCTTGGTTTCCTTATAGCCAATGGTGCTAGGGAGGGATGTAGTCTTGTACATGAATGGATCTGTTTGAGTTTAACAAAATTTAACTCTCTTAAGTTAGCTCACTGGGTCAATTAAACTTTTTGGGTGTTCCTACAACTCAATCCCTCACTGACTTAGTCAGCGTGTCATAGGAACAAGGCCAAAACAAAGCTCTGTAGATATTACAGGCAAACATCTGTATAGAAAGGTAAATTCTCAGATAACTAATTATGCATCTGCAATTATGACTTAATGACTGGCAAATCCATAGAGTCATGGAAACTAGCTGATATAAGTAATGTAGAAATTGCTGAGCCAGGATTTAGCATCATTTCAGTATCCTTTGATATCCCTAGTGTTTTACTTGATTTGTATTGTGTATGGGGCTAATCCTGTCTATACTCAAGACTAACATCTGGTACCATAAATGCATGCACTTGATGATTACACTGACTTGGCTTTTACAACAAATGCTGGCAAAATGCCTCATCCTTTTACAGTTAGCTTTCTGGGCAAGACATCCTATATAACTTGTAAATTGCTGTAAAATTGAATCAATGATTTTCAACCAATGTCCTCTTTATAAATGTCTATCTTATAATGAAATTTTCCTGCAAGAGATCAGCTGTTTGTACCACAATTTCTTTCCAAACTCTATTTTGGCTTCTGCCAGGAATGTCCCAACCTGGGTACAATTGCTAGAACTTTCTCCAATATATAATGGAATTCCAGAAGCAAGACAAAGGTTTTTTTTTAATTTCCACCAGCTAGTTTCTAATACTCATACTTGATATGGACTAACCCAGTCTCCTGCAGGTACAGTATATATTCCATCTTACATTCTCTATGGAACTTAAGAGAGGACAGACGAAAGATAAGGATTGCTAATCTATTTGTTCAAGGCTGCCTTCTGAACTCTTGCAAACTTCATGATTGCATAACGTGAATGAGCTGCTATGTTAGAACTGGTTACATGAGGGTTTCTCTCCCAAGCCACTCTAGAGCTACAGCAATCCTGGAGAACTCAAACATATCTGTTATTTCGCTGTTCAATAAAGGCACTGACTTCGCCCCATATATTACTGTTACTCTACCTTTTCTTTGGGAGATTTATTTATGCTATTTATGTACAGGGCTTATAGGCTGCTCAGTCTGCTGACTCTGAGCAGTGTGCAACTTCCCAATACTTAATTGGGATTAGAGTCTTCCAATCAGGGGCCGTGACTAAAACAGTTAACAATAATAAAAACAAATCCAGTTCCTTGACCAAGAAGCAATTGCAGCAATCCAACCTACCCTTACCATTCTTCCAAATCAACTCTGCTCTCTCTCCTCAGTCTTCTCCATCTCCCATTGCCCCAACCCTTCATTTTGAGACCACCATGGCAACAATTCCTTTCCATCAACCAGGTCCACTGACTTGCACTCTTTCAAATCCAAACAGCCTCTTTAATTGGTATCATTTCCCCTCTCACTCAAACACAGACATGTCTCCCTGTGCCATTGTACAGACAGGGTTAGATCCAACTGTGCCCAAATTAGGACATAAGGAAAAGTAGCAGAATTTGAACTCTAATATCCCACAGCCACCTGCCCCCGCCCCCCAAAATCATTAGCTTAGAATTAATAAGCTGTTATTTGATTCATATACTGATCTACATTAATCTTGTTGCCTTGCTTATTGGCTTTTCTCCTGGTAGCATAGTATCTTAGATGAGGGGAGCATTATATTCTTATTATAATAATTACTTATTCTGTTTACTCAGAGGATAAATTAATAATGATAATGGCTAGTATAGGATATAAGTTGTTTCATTTTAAAATGATATACCAATGAATCTATGCTGTTGTGGTTAACTGCAAAATGAATGGTGGGTTTGTGACCGGCAATTTTCACAGGTTCCACAGGTTCTTCTCTTCTTTGTATATACTTTTCCCCCTCTTAGATATATTTGCCATTTTCTTATTTTGACCCTGTCCAGCATTTAACTGCCTTCCTGTTTTCTTACTGAATTTTTAAAGTTTTCTTAGCCTTATAGATGAGAAATTAGCCAGTTAACTTTTAACTTTCATTCTAAAGGGATAACCAGGCAGCCATATTAAAATACAATCTGTCAGTCCTTGAGCTGGAAGAATAGTAGGTCAGCACATATTATACAGCCCTTGTTGCTAGTGACTTTTCTGTCTCAGTGAGGAGACCAGCAAATGCTGTTGTCCCTCCTGTTTTAATATGGGACAGCAAGGACGGCCATCGCTCTAGCCTTGTTTTCCCACCTGCCAGGAGGAAAAAGCAAACCACCATCACTTTCCTTAATTGTGATAGGGCAAAGTTTTTGTGTCTCATGGGTCTTGGAATAGTGGTTTGGACCTGGGCAAATTCTAGCCCTGACCATGTCATCAACTACATCATAGATAAAGCATCCTTCCAGGGGAATAATGATGGATTGAAGATGGGTCCATTTTTGCAGATTTGATGGCCTCAGCAGATAAGAGGAGCTGGTAAAGGATCCAGCTCTTTGGAATAATCTCCAAACAAAGGAGGTGACTGGATCACCCAGAAGTTCTCCTTACAGAAGCTCCCTGTGAAGAGAGCACAAATTAGCGATCTCCAGCAGGTTGAGCACTCTGGGAGGCAAGGGAAACATCGAGCCCAAGCCGCGGTTTGGAGCCTTCAAAAAGACATTAGATTTGCATACATTTCCTCTTTTAATTAACAATGGAAACTACTTATTATCAATTTATCTGGAAAGTAAAAACCTTCTGAAGGGCAAGTTGCTGCACACCAGGAAAATTTCCTTCTATCCTAGAAGAAAGAAGATTCAAGTAAGTTTAAAGATTAAAAAGAAAAAAAAAATTTTTGAAACAGCAAAAGAGAGTTTAGAATGTTGACTGTAGATAATTAAGGGCCAGATGGATTTGAAAGAATAGTTTTTATGGACTGTTTTAAAATTTATAAAAATACAGCTGATGATTTTGGAATTAACTGTAAGAAACCTTGCTGTGGGAAAGTTTGGATTCTGAAAATAAGCAAAAGATAAAACTGGTCTTTGAAGATTAACTAGAAGGAATTAGAGAGCAACTAAAGGAGAAGACACTAAGATAATGGAGGAATACTATTTTATTATAGAAGAATTTAAGTCGGCTTGGGAATAATGTGTTCAGGACCTGTTTTTAAAAATTTTCTGATACTTTCAAATTGGATCTAAAGAGGTTATAGAAGAAGAAAAGATTCTATTGGATAAAACAGGCTGAGGATGATTTGAATAGGGATCTTAAAATGGACTTTAAAAAATTGCCAGACTATAAAAGAGATATGGAAGACATGGAAAAAGATGTTGTGGATTTGAAAAGGGACTTAAAAATGTTTGACTGTAAGAGTGACATAGATAAAGAAGCTGCATTGGACCTACAAATTATGCTGGTTGATATCTTAACAATTAAAGGAGACATCCAGACTATAAATAAGAAGTGACTCTGAGAGTTATTTTATTTTGGATCCACATAAGGGAAGTATTAAATTTCTGAAGTTGTTCCTGAATATAGACAGGGAGAAAATGATAAGAGATCATCATGTGGGAATTTATTTGAAGAAGCAACTGAACATCAAGCCTCTTAAAAAGAAGAAAAAGGAGTTCAAAGTGGACTTATCCTAGTCATAGAAACTAGGGAGGGTCCCTTCTGAGACATTTGTCATGCCTCCATTACTTCTGTGGGCTAAGTTGCCTCTTATCTGACTGTTGTCTAGTCTGCTGCTGCTGCTGCTGCTGCTCTTCCCCCTCCTGTCTCTTGTTATTAGGGTACGATTATATGGACAGAACAGAGTCAGATGATGTGAACCTGGCCAATTAGACAGAAAAGAATTCCAGTACAAAGTGTGGACCTGAAGCATATAAGAATCTCCCCCAAACAGACCTAGTAGTGGAGATGATAATCAGACTTGTGTGTATATCTTCCGTTCATGCTGCTTGATAGGTTCCTTCATCTCAATCTGCTCATAAGAGACATCTCATAAAGAGATATTGGTATGGTCCTCAATATCTAAATTGCATCTTGGTAATCATCTATTGTCATGTCATTACTTCTATAACTGTTTTTAAGATAGGGTATTGGTAATAAATTGCATATATTTGGTGCTTGTATTTCCTTGCAGCAACACAGTCAGAAATAAGACCAGGAACAGATTTGTGAATGTGAATGAAGCATGGCAGAGTATGTAAGATTCTGAATGCATGAGTTTTCTGACTATCCCATGAATAGTCATAATTTGGTACAGCAAAAAACTGAATGAATCTTTTTAAAAGGATAGGTCAGTTTAGAGTCAAGCCCACAATTAGACATAAATTGTGCCAAATAAAGCAAAATGCATGGTGGTGAATTTGTTGGCTTAAGATTTTCATCCAGAACACAAGCCATTGAAGTGTGTAACTGATCTAATTAAAGAGATTGCAAATTGACTCCTGACAATGTCATACAAAAGAAGTTACTAAGACGTGTTCATGCCATAGCTGGGGAAGGAAGATTAGTCCTAAAAGGACAGCAAAATACCTTTCATAACACCCAACTTCAAAGGATTTATTTACTGACTTGGGACTTGGGGCCAAGAAAGGTCGCATTTTAACTGAAAAGTCTCTTCTCTTTCACTTAGTCTTTCAATAAGCAGTGCTTTACATTATTTTTTGTGTATTGTGGGCAAAAGGTATTTTAAATATTTCTAGAATGTTAATTCTATGTAGACAGACAGTTCAGCAGGTGTGAGAAGAAATGATCATCTAGTAGTAGATGACATCTGCTGACTGTGTGAGAGACAGCAATGGAAACTGCTTTTGACTAATAAAATCAGCAGGGTTATTAAAGTTGGATGATTGACTTTTATTTTCTTTTTACAGAATTTGAAAGAAATTTTCCTACAGATAGATATTGTTTTAAAGAATTGTATTTCCTTGTTGTTTCTGCTATTCTGCTAACAGAATGATTCTGAGCAAGTCTCTTAGACCCATCATGATACTGTACTATACATTGTTCTGCAAATGTGCTGAGCTTCCAGATTATGAACATTTGTGATATTTTTTTTTCACTATTGCTGTACCACAAAGATGAAATACATAGTTGGAGAGGGGAGAATGACCTCAAGAACTTCAAGAATGAACCAAAATTATCTTTTTTTGCCTTAATTAATGCTCTCTTGATCCCTTTGCTCACATAGATATTTGGAAGATTTATATTATTCTGAATGCTTACAATATACTGCAGCGATAAATATGATAAAACTTGAGTAGAATATTGGTAATTTAACATCATAACTATCAATCTATCCATCAATCAAGATCTCCTGATAGCTGCCCTCGTACTGCGAGGTTTGCCACCTACAGAGGAAATACAGAGGAAATGCAGATAACTGAAATGTAATTAAAAGCAATTGAAGTTCAGAAAGACTTGAATTAAATCATATTAAATCACGGAGTTAAAATTCAGTCATAATAATCATAATACTTTCATTTCTGAGATTTGCAGTCAGTGCCATGAACTTGTAATCAAGACCATAGAAATCCTGGCGGTAAGCATCAATCTAATTATACCTTCATCTAATAAATTCTTATCCATTAGTTTTGTGAAGAGCAGATACATTCTTCTTCAATGCTTTCAGTAAAAGTAACAAGGCAGAGCAAGTTTGCCTCAACTGGCTAATTTGCGTCTAAAAACATGGCTTCTCTGCATGGGTACAATGCTTTTCTTGAATGACAAAAAGCAGCCCAGATGCTCCACTGCTGCTTAGAAGGCTCTTTTTTTCATCAAAGTGCTTCAGAAAGATGCCTCCACTGTACCTCCACTGCTTTGCTTGGGAGAAAAAAAAAAGTAGCTTCTGCACGTCACACATGGTAAAGTGACATCCCAACTCCACTGCTTAGAAGCTGTTTTCTCACTGAGGTGCTTTTGAAGAGGCATGATGATTGAGCTTTTGTTGACTGCTCTACAAAAGCGGCTTCAGCACTTCTTGCAAATGAATCAGAGCACTGCTCTGGCTTTGCTCTTTAGAAGTGGGAGCTGCTTCTCCCTAATGGTGCTATGAAGAGAAACTTCAATCTAATCTTCAGAACTTTGCCTCTGTTCCTATAAGATTAAGGAACATTGATTTTCCACTTTTGTCAAAGCATAGAGGTTGTGAGCTCAGGTTCTTTAAAAGGTTCTTCTCTCAAAAGAATCATGGATGAATGCAGAACACTTCCAGAAGGGGGTGGAAATTGATGGATTTGACAATCATGGAGTAGTTGTTGGGGACTCACCATTGCATATGTCTTGACTTCTTCCTGTTGCAGCATGGAGGTTTTCAGCAGCTGGGGAATTCTGTTTGCAAGAGTGAATGTCATTACAGACGTAGTTGTGTTGCACTGAGCTAGCCTCCAGCAAGCATCCCACATGGCTGTTGGAGGGAATAGGGCTTGCTCTATCTCCCAGCTCCTCATGTCCCAGGATAGTTGGCTGAACATCAGAACTGGATGAAGGGCAGCATAAACAGCTTGGTGGCTTGCCACCATAATGAACAAATTAAATTCTTTTCTTTTTTTTCAACATAAAACGGAGGGGTGGGACAAGGTATTCCTTGCTGCCTGGTAGATGAATATTGCTCCAATAATTTGAACAGCCTGGTTTTAATTGTGAAGTCAGAAGGACTGGGTAATAGAAAGGTTGGAGGTCTGTAACTAGGCTCCATGCAAATTATTTTCATATCCTTACAATAAGATGCAAAGAAGATGAGTTACCCATTCTTGATAGGTTGATGCAATAACAGAGTGATAAGTTACAGCATGCCACAACATTGATAGACATAGTTGGTTGATGGGTTGCACTGCCTGGCTGGCCAAAATGATCTGGGGGCCACTATTTCCTTTATTTATTTACATCATTGTCAGCCCATCTTCCATTAAAAATGTAAGAGTTCTCAAGTCAGAGAAAGCATGATAGCAGGTCTGACCATTGCCAAAACAAAGAACAGATGGAAACCAAAAGAGGCGGTCAGGCTACCCATGATATACTGTAGAGTGGGCAAGAGAAAGAGGCACAGAAGGATTTGAATATTGATTCTATAAATAAGCCTTGCTTTTGAAACACAGCAGTTGCTGGATTCTTTCATATTGGCTTCCTAAATTTTCTTCAGTCAAAACTACTTATTAGAAATTCTTAGATTCTTGTGAGCCTGCCTAACTGGCTCCAGTTCTGTCTGCCAGTTTAAGCCTGGCAAAAAGTAATCCCACGTTTCCCTAAGTCCTTGCAGAGCTGAGAAATCCCATCCTTGCCAAAGTTTCTCTTCCCTTGCTTGTCTCATAAGCTCTGGTTTTCATACATTATGCTGAGCCAGAATGTGGTTTGCTTAATTTCAGTTTAGCCCAATGGGTTTGTAAACTTTCTAGCTTAGCATGCTGTGCAAACCCAACCAAGTGTGGGTTTGTACAATGTACTAATAAACTAGTCACAGAACATAATAAAGAATTCATTCATTCATTCATTCATTCATTCATTCACAACAGGCTGTGGCTGTGTTTGATTCCTAGGCAATTATAATACTCAGGTTTTCTTTAGTTGTCCTAAGCTCTGTTACGTTTATTTGGGGTAGCCAACATATATGATATACATTGTTATAACTCCCTTTTCCCCAAAGTGCAGCAACTAGGACTGTACATGGATATATTGGTTGCAGAGGTGCTTGTGTGTATTTATTTATTTACAAATTCAGGAAAACAATTATTTCTTTTAAATGGGGATTGAATTAAATGATGAGCTTTGGTCTTGGCTACCGCTTTGTATTTTGAGATATGGATACTATGGTTCTATTACAATCTAGACCCTTCCTCATGAATATGAGCAGTTTTAACTAACTTACAGAATTTATCATGCTATCAACTCCTGGTGAAGATCTGATGCCAGTCTGTTATTTTGTTTGTTCATATTTTGTAATATTTTTGTATTATATTGTGAATTGCTGAAAAGCAGCATATAACTGAAGTGAATAAATAAAGAACAGCTCCATTTGAGAATTTCTTCTCTGTGAATGCTGTGCAAGGCCAGAAATTATGTTCTGAACAAGTCACCATCTCTTTATACATTTTCAACAGACTTGTTAAATCTGCCAAACAGGTTTTCATGTTTTATTAAAATTGGAATTGATTATATTCTTCAAGGTAGCCTGAAATATGAGAGTTCCCCAAAGATTAGTGGTTCACCTGATTTAAGATGATAAATGACTAATACTATTCTTGTTAGTCATATTGGGAAAAATATGATTCACTGGACAACATTTTAAGGTTGGACAAAAACATGATGAAAAATGAGGAGTAAACAAACCATTAACCATTGTCAGTACAAATGATTTAGTCGTCCATAAGACTTCAGGACTTCTGTAGACACATGAAATATTCAAATTCAAATACATTGTGCTGATGTTTCTCGTGATAGATAGGTGAATGGTACTGTGCTTTAGATAATATTTATCTGCTTCATGTACTTCTGTATTTCTCAACATATCTTTGAAAAGTGATATGGCCTCTGCAAATAACTAGATAATCTACCCATTTAATGTAATGACTGCTGGCAGAATACTGATGGTATGCATGCTTATAGTTCAATCACTGAAGCATCACTGGGTGGTTGAATATTACAGAGGTAATGCCAATGACTGCATGCATAATTTCCTAAAGCAGAAAGGGAGGCTGCTGTTGCCAATTCCACTTCCTCTCTTTAGCTACTTCTATGTCCCCCTCTCCTCCAGGATCTGATCCCAAAAACTGAGGTTTTCTAGAATAACAAAAATTCCCCAGCAAGTCAGTCTAAGGGCACTTCCACACAGCTATTGGTTATGTGCCCCAACCCTCTGAGACATTTTTCCCCTGTTTCAAATGTGTCATCACTGCTTTTGGTTTTGCAACACCTGATACGCTCTATGAGCCAACCAGTGTTGTCTCTAGCTAATTAATAGAGGAGCATAATAATCAGTATTGAGGCAGTGCCCTGTCCTCCTTACTTACTTACTTATTTATTTATTTATTTATTATACTGCCTGACTTCCAAAGACTCTGGGTGGTATATAAATTATTTTTAAAAGTCACTTAATTTATAGAGCACTGTGACATAGCAATGTGATGTTATGCCATATTGACTTCAACAGGGAGGAAGGGAGGGTCAAGGAAACAGCTCTGACATCAAAAGAACATGGGCTACTGTGCAGATCTGGAGTGGTGCAAATAACATGTCTGAAGGTCTTCTAAGTCCTTCATGCAAAGAGAAGACCTCATTCCATAGACAGAAAACAGTGTCTGAACCCAACATTTATGTTCAATTTCATGCATGTATTTTCATGGTAGCAGCTCACACATTCAGCTGCACATTCTTTATTGTATCCTAGACTGCTGGCCAGTATAGCATAGTGATTAAGGTGCCAAACTAGGACTGGGAAGACCCAAGTTCAAATGTGCTTGCAGTCCCTGAAACTCTATAGGTAACTTTGGGCCAGTCATTCTGTCTCAGTCCAACCTATTTCAAAGGTTGTTGATGGGGAGAAAATTGGAGGAAGGAGTGCTGGATGCTAGCCTGAGCTCCTAAAAGAAAGGTGGGATATAAATCTAACAAACAAACAGAGTTAGAATAGTTGAGCTCATTGACTGTTTCTCAACACATAGTAAGTTACAATATTTTGTATAATAAATAAAATACAAATGCTAAAGGAAAAGAGATAGAGAAGTGAAGTGACTCTGCACTTCAGTTATATGAAACTGTTATCCTGTTTTGTTCCAAAGCCAGTTCAGGGATGATGAATTCCCTACATCATAGGTAGGTGACCTGCAATTCCAACTACAGCCTGCCCCTTTCTGCCGCTAGAGTAGCTAATCAGCCTGAGGGCCGAAGAACAACTTGTGTAGTTTCAGGATCAAAAAGCTGCCTATAGATGACACATCCATGTGAGACAAAGGATGCATGTGCTTCTGATAGGTTGTCCTCCTGCATAATATAATCTATAAAACATGTGTGCACTTTACCCATTTCATGCATTATAAACATGATACAACATGGTTGGATTTTAAAGTATTTTTTTTTCAAGTTTACAACAAAGGTTGCTCTTGTTTTTTTAAGTAATGTGACCCAGGAGTATTTTAAAGGATTACACGAGAGTTTTTCTGTTATGCTTAGCATCATTTCACTTTGTTAGCATTCAGCTATTGAAGAATTGAAAGCTAAAATTGAGCTACTAAAACTAGAACGCTCATACTGTAGCCAAATAAAAATTAACAGTAGGTTATAATACAGAAACAGCAAATGTCAGCATAAGGGAACCAGAAACTCAACAATACATATTTTAAAAATTAGCTGCTTAAATCAGTCAACCATTAATTCATCCTTAACAGGACTGCAATGGAAACTTGATGAGATGGCATATGATACACAAATCATTTTGGCACCACTCACATTAAGTGGAGGGGGGGATATGTCTAATTTATGTGGCTTTTTCACATTTCCATTCTGCAAGGAACCCATTTTCTTTAACATAAAATGGTTCCTGTGTTGCTTCTATGAATTTGCAGCATGCTGTATGGATAGACTAGGGTGGAACTAACAGTATACTGACTGTTCAGCTTGGAGACCATTATATTCTAAAGTGTGTTTGAAACAGCCAAGAACAAGCACAATAGATTTAAGATGTGCCATTATAAAGATCCCAGGGCTAAAATTTGAATGCACAATAAAAGGTTTGCTTTAAAAATGAGAGACTGAATCAATTTCTGAAATTCAATCTCTCTGTTTTTTTTAAAGCAAACTCTTTTTGTTGTGTGTTCAAACTATAGCATATTCATGTTATTTTAGACTGACTCTCAGGTGGCAACTTTGCTGGACATTCAGGATGCTGAAGCTGGACATGATTGATTATAGTACTCTCTGAATCAGTCTATTGAATTTGTGGCCCACTGCATCCAAACTGTGCTCCCCAGATTTACACTGACAACAATGATGACATTCTTAATTCTAACAAGTCTAAAAGCATCATGGAAACAGTATGCCAAATTCAAATTCATGACAGTCTATGAACTGTCAGTGGTTTTACTTTGCCTATTTACATCGGACTTGAAGCTGAATCCAGCAATGAACTAAAGAATTCAATCTTCCAGCAGAAAAATTTGATCTGATATAGCTGTTAGATGTCTGCTTTTCCTTTTCCTTGCTTCAGCTCCAGGAATAACTAACCCTGTTTTCTCCTTATGCCCAGGGAACATAATTTTTTAAAAAGGCAATCAGTAAATAGCACTTGGTAATTCAGCCCATACATTGTGAATCTCTGTAGAACTTCTTTGTTTAGCTACAGATGACTAATTAATTCAGAATGGTGGAAAACTACGGCTACAGCTGCTTAGATCAGAGAAGAAGTCCTCCCCTTCAGGACAGGGACTGGATTGCTCAGATGGATGGCATTTACAAACACAACAAAGATGTTGGAAGAAATACAGCCACGCTTAGGAAATTACCATAGGACTTCTTTGTATGGCAATACAGAATTGGATTGCCTAAGGTCCATTACATCAGCAGAATTGCCTTGTTAAATAGAGGAAGTGCAAGGCAAGTGAAGGAACTGATACCAAGTCATTCAACCAAACGGAAAACATAGTAGAAAAAATAAAACTGGGATGGAATAGAGCAACAAAATGTGATCTGAACAAACTGGATATCAGTGAAAATTTGCTCAGAGAGACATCTTTTTCCCCACCTCCCTTATTAAAATGCCCCTGATAGTTGCAGGAGCCTGCTGGAAGAAAAAAAAATACAGTGCCTGCCTCCTTTCACCTTCACTAAGACTATCCCAATGACTAATAGCTCTATGAAACCCATCACAGGGTGATGGATATGATATGTGAACTCAAATAAAATACATCTTGTCATGAGATTTTGAAATTCCCATTAACTCATGTTCACCTTATTTGGCTTATTCTTGTTTTAATATTGATCAAACTCAGGAAGAATCAAGCAAGCTGCCTGTGCCCTATAGACACTAGGACATGTTGCAGGTAGTTTTAAAAGACAGCTGACAACATCTACCACATCTGTCCATGATGTATGTGGAATTTGCCTTCTTGTAGCCACTTTCTTAATATTACTGCATATAATGAATGAGAACTGGCCTAGGAAAGCTGGGATTTAGCAGAAGGTCATCCTAAGATCTGCTGCCCTGCTTGTGGAGAACAGCCTCTTCACAGGTGTGAACCCACCCTTCAGGCTTAGTAATAATTGGGGTAACAACAGCAGAACAACAATAATGTCTGGGTCCTTTCATAATGCTTTTGTTTACTTTGGGATTAGCATGTTGTATGAGCCTCACCATCTCCTTAACATATCTTATATTTTTAAAAAATGAGCAAGCAAAATTCTTTTTCTGTTAGAGTCCATTTTCTCCCCAATGTTCATTCAAAATTAACTATCAGGCAGGCTACAAAATTAGTGTGGTAGATCAATCAGAAGTGGTTCTGTCCACTTTGCATTCTTGTTATTAAATTATCAGAAATGCTATGCAGGCTCAGTAGATGGTGAATTCCATTAATTTCCTTGAATTCCCCATGATATTTGAGTGGCAAGAAAATAGGCAGTTGTTGCAGGCCTGTGGCAGATGTTCTGATAGTAGCTACAGGATCAGTCCGGGCTCCTGTAGGTAGTATGCCCAATTCTTGTGGAGGTTATTGATTCTTTCATAACTGCTGGGCTAGATGATTCATCATCTGGGCTAGTGGATCCATCTGGATAGTCTCTTGATTCCAATACTTGCTGAAGGTTATTGTGGTCAGCTGACTTCTTAAGGCTTTGGTAGCCATCCTTCTGTTCCTCAAATTGTGTGGCAGGAATAGATGAAGAACCTAATCATGTTGTCAGACTGTCTTGTAAGACTTTGGCAAAATTTATCAGATACCCCATTTCTGAGGATTTGATTAGGCTCTAGGCTCACACTTGGCTTAATGCCTTCAGACGAAAAACATGGCATGGTAGATCTGGCAACTCTGATTGCCATATCACTGGCCACATCCTCATAGACTCAGATTGGACAGAAAGTCATAATGTGGCCCCCAGGGTGAAAGAGTTGGAATGCCCTGATTTATATAATAGGGGGAAAGATAGTTATTACTCCTCACTACCTATATTTAAAGTAGGTGCACAGAACCACTTTATAGCCAGAGTAGTATTATACCTTTATAATTTATCTTTCATGGATGAAAAAGATAAAGATATTTATGCTCAACTGTATATAGTGAGAAGGAAAACAATCTGGAGCCTTACCACACCATGTTTAATCATGCTTCTGCTGCTGTACATATCTTTTCCCTGTATATGTTCCAAATGGCAAAGTATGGTAACACATTAAAACTGCAAAAAACTCTAGTCTCGTTATTGGAAAACCAGCTGTTAATGGTTTATTCCCCTTGCTTCAGGATGGGGTGGAATAAATATTATAGCCTATTTCTCTGTGTTTGCAAGTGTTTCTGTTTTCACTGCCATGGCCCTCCCCAGTTTCCCACCTTAAACTTTCCTAAGTGATTCCAGCCTAGGAAAAATAATTCAAATGGAACTTTGGCCACTTAAAAGTTTGCCACCTAGTTTAGGATTTGCAAATCTGGTGCTGTGGTGAAGGAAAAGTTTTAAGTCCTTCAAGCTTGATAATAATTTAAGTAGTTAACCTTTCATTGTGATTGGCCTCATAGCAACCTATCAAAAGGATTTTGCAAACCATCAGACAAATGCATAGAAATAAAATGGACAAAAATCTGGATTGTGTGTAGATGTATTTGGGGAAGGGGATGCCAGAAACCTTCCTTCTCCTTCTCCTTCTCCTCCTTCATAAAAGAAGGACTGTGGGTTTTTCATTGAATGCTGGAAGCTTGTGGGGAAGCAGTGACCTCAATGATTAGCAAGTTTGAAATGGAGAGAGTGAATAGTGATTGGCTTTCATTTTCTGTCCTCAGCTATTGATTAATCCAGGCTGAGCAATGATTGGCTTAAGGTGCTGTCTGTGAGATCTGACTAATGGATCATTAGGTAGGTTCAGTTTAAGATAATAAGCTCAGACAAGTTGGGTGAGAAATCCTGTGATGGGCAGCTTATTAGGTAGTTTGATTATAGGATGGTTACAGAACTTGGGTCTCTCCTCACACTGCCTTCTCAGCAGTCTAGGCCTATTCTCATTACCCCTCCTGTCTCAGAAACTACAGGGATTTCTGTGCTTTCTCAATGGACCACTAGGTTGGCTAATGTCTAGTGCGCCTAACTGACTACAGGACCTTGTGTGAGCTCTTTCTTCCTTTGGGGCCTCCCACCTCCCACCACCTTTTCCCAGAAAGCCACCCCAGCCAGTCTGAGCCTCTGCTTCCAGAAGGTGGTGGGTTACCTTGGTAGCCCACATGAACACCACACCACTCTGCCATTTTGAAAGCCACTATGCTGCTGGACCTCTTCCTGGGCCTGCAGCTGGGTGGCTTCCAGCCTCCCATAGCAAGCCTATTGACAATCTTCTTCAAAGGCCTACTCCCTATGGACCATGCTGACCCTGCTGCTCCCACTCCTGCTGGGCCTTGTCCTTCAGGGTGCCTTGTCTTTGCCTGCTTCAGCTGCTGTAGCCTGAGGCAAGGCTGCTGTTTTCTTTCTGGCATGAGCTACTTAGCTTTCAGCTCTATGGCTTCAGGAAAAAAAGCTTTACCACTTCTCTTCATGAACAGCAGCATTTCTTTTAGTTTCTCTAAATCTACAGGGGGGGAAACTTCTCCATACCTTTATTTCACACATCCCCCTTCTGGGCTCTAAACTCTTGCTTTTTATGCTATCTAGGTCCATCAGTGTAGGCAGGTGGAGCTGTTTAAAAGCAATGGAAAAAGGGAGAGGCTACAGGGCATTCCTTTTCAAACCTTGCAGACTATATTGTTTCACAACTACAGTATGCAGAATGCATCTTTCATTTGCAGATAGCAAGGACAAATGTTGGTTGGATTTAAAGTCTGTTGGGAATTATTTGTAGAAATAATTGATAGATGTATGGTAGATCTTAGTTTATTCTATTTAGCACTTTTTAATTCACATCCACACATATAATGTGTATCTTACTCTGCATCAATGTTTGGCATTCAAGGCTATTCAGAAAAGAGTAAAGATCAGTTCCAAGCAAGTCAATATAAATTATATACAAAATCAATAACACAGAGTGACAGTTTGCATCATATTAAGGTCTAAAAATGCAATCCAATTATCAGCTAAGCCAAAGGCCTGCCAAAACAAAAACAGCATATATCAGTGGTAACAGTACTGAAATCTGAATATGTGTGACTTTGATCAGTGATGCTTCCTTAAGAACAGCTTATCACCATGAAACTGACCACACACTTAAGGAAAAAACTCAGATGGGTGTAACAAAAAAACAGAAGTATGCTGGCATGACCAGAGAAAGAAAATACCTTAAAACTGTACCCAGAGTCCAATAATGGTATTGATTGTGTGTGGTGAGAAATCATACATTTGGAAGCAGTAATGGGCAACTTATGGCCTTTGGAATTTCAAGTCCCATTCTTATGGGATTGGTTCAGTACTGTAGTAAGAGGTACTTGCCCTTCCCTGCAGCACATTGCTTCAGAAACAGAAAGGACAGTGACAAAAGGAGAGAAAAGGTGTCAGAGAGAAAAATCAATATTCCTACCCAGTTTGGGCTCTGGTTGTGTCAGAGCTTCTTGGAGGGGATGGAAATCTCTCTTTGTCTCTCTCTCTCTTCAGTCATGCACTCGGGTGCTAGCAGTAAAGAGTGAAGCTTGGAGAGATAAGTTGCTTTTTTGTACATATGCCAAATAAAACAGAAGAATAAAACAGAAGAATAAAGAAGAAAATCAGCTACTGCAGTATCTTCCTTGTCTAAGGTGGTATCACATAATTGCAGAGCCTGCATTTATTGTCGGCTGCCTGTGCTCTGTTACAGAGGCACTGCTGTTTTATGTGGACCAATCTGGGAAACGCAGAACAGAATGCAAAATTGTAAAGAGTGCTATTAAAATTATCCATGGAGTATCTAACACCACTCCTGATAGGTTTTTGGACTTGGAGAATAACAATCCTACCTAGGGTCATAACAATTATCTATGCATTATTCTGTATTCTCTTGGGTGTTCAATATGGACGATATATATGGGAAAACTGCTGTGAAGAAATGCAAAATGTGCCCAGACCACACAAATATATCCAATCAATACTTTATGTTGTATCCAATCACATGGATATTTTAATTTGCATAATTCTGTACAGAGGAGGTTCATCTCTGCCCCTTTTTAGGTAAATTTATGCTGCCTCTGGTGCCATGATAACCAATTTGTACTTCAATAAAAGAACAGGTATGATTCCCCTTATTAAAGACCTCTGTGGATAAATTTCTCCCACAGAACCAAGCCATAGTTCTACCGAGTTCATTGTTTAAATACTATGTCTCTTTATCCTGCTCTTTGTAGTAATGGACTTTTTTGTTCATTTTTTGGACTTGGATATGGAAGGCACCTGCTCACTGTTTGATAAAGGTCTTGTCTGGTCTTAGTCTCTTTTCTTCCAACTTTGGAAGAAGGCTGCCCCAGAATCCTGACACCAGAGGGCTGCCAGCCAAATATCCCACGCAATTTGCCCATCAGCTCTGCTATAAGACGATTTAGCCTCCAGCAAACTGTAAGCTCATTTTCATGAGGGGGAAAGACAAAGCTAAAATTGGTTGATATTACGCTAATATATTTAGATGTATCTAGAAAAGATTTGCTAGACTTTGTTCTCATATTAGAACATATTCTCATATTAGAATTTGTTCTCATATTAGACTTTGTTCTCATATTATTCTCATATTATATTCTCATGTTAGAATATAATGTTGTATAAGGAGTATTTACCCTAACTTTTTATCTGGGTATATCTCATTATACACCATGCTCTCAGTAGAATTATTAGTCACAAAATTCTTTAGTCCCTGCTGGAAATTAATAGAACAAGGTGGGTGATTAACAACAGAGAAAAGACACAGACCCCATTAAACAAAGGCATCAGTTTGGTTTGCGTTGACTTTTCCTCAATGTATTGAGACTATGGTCTGCTGTGTATTGAGGGAAGTCACTGGTGTTATTTCTTTATTCATATTTTATATTAATTTGCACCTTTAGAATATACCTGAGCTTCTGTGTTTTTCTATTACTCATGTTGGCAGTTACCTAGGTGGGAAGTTCAACTTTCATGTATCTTCTTGGGATCAACTTGTCCTGTTATCTGGAAAGAGGAATGGATGCTTCAGTATTTATACCAGGTTAATTATAACCATTATTAATCTTGACCTGATCCTCCATATTTCATATCATGATCATGTTTAACAGAAATTGGTGGATATCAGCCCTTTGAGGTAGTCCAAACAAGAAGCACAAGCCTTGAGTACTAACACTATCTTTATTATAAGGTTACATTAACAGAATCTTGCAAGACTGAAAATATTTCTCCCCTCCTTTACTTTTACTTTCCAGAAAACTAGGGAGGGTCCCTTCTGAATCGCTTCCCATACCCCTTCTGTTTCTGTGGTCTGAGTTACCTTTTGCATGATGGTTGTCTAGTCTGTGACTCTTCCTCTGGTTTCCCAAGGTCATTCCCACATACCACTACAGTGGAGGTATAATTGATATATGCCTTTATGAGTATATGTTTTACGGACAAGCAGTGTTGGGTTATGGTAGGTTAGTGTGGGGTATACTGTAGAAGCAGCCCTTTGAAATTCATTGAGAGTTTGTCTCCCCCGGTCCTTGCTGGACCAGTTATCTCAATGCACGCTGTTGGTATATCTTTTTGTGTGTAACTATTTATAACAAAAGAACTTGAATATCATCCTGCACTAAGCACAAGAACTTGGCCTAAATTTGTTAGTTTTATTATAGTGACCTGTACTGTTTATTTGCATTTATGTTATATCAACATTTCACACACATATATAACATACCTATTTCCTGAAGCCATGGTTTTTGGCCAAGGCCACGGCTGATCCGCTCTTAATAGGGCAACTCGAGTATGGATGTAATTTATACCAAGTACAGTACAAAAATCTTCTTGGAAATACTTTGAAGTGAAAATGCTGTGAGTTATTTCTCAGAGGGGCAATAAAAGAATTAAATCTGTATTAGTGTGCCAAAACAGAAACAAAAATTCAAGGAAGATGGCTTACACTGAGCAACCCACCCACCCCCCGCCAGCCCTTACATGTCCTGTGTAATAGTCAGTACTTGAGCCACAGATAAAACTGCATCAGGCAGGTTTTCAGGGCTAATCCTGAAAGCTAGGTATAGTGACATTAGCACCTCTAATTTGCAATAGGCAAGATGTATATATTCATCCATGGAATGTATAAATACTGTATGAGCAAAGGCCTATTACACAGGTGTCATCAAACTTATGTGTAAGGACCTTCCATTTAAACATGGTGAGTGAAAGCTTTAAAGTTTTAAGATACTTGTTGACTGATTATATGTGTTATAAGGAGCAAAGTTCACCTCCTTGCCACATAAGCAGAGAAAACGAACAATCATTAGCCAGTCTACAAAAGATCAACTTTCTGATAACCAGCTGTCCTTGTCACTGTATTTCAAAGCTTTTTTCATTGATGCTATTCCTATCAGACATTGTGGCTTAAAAGAATTTTATATATTTCCTCCTGAAAAAAAAAAAAAAGTGTTAACCTGGGGAAAAAGGATGGGTGTCCATGTAGAGGATGGCACATGGCTGCCATCAGAAAAGAGGGAGAAGTAGAAGTGGGAGCTCACCTAGATGAAATAGTTTTGACTAGATTGCCTTCAAGTCAACCATGACTCCTGGTGACTGCCTGGACAAATCCCTGCAGGACAAGGTTTTTTGGAAGTGATTTGCCATTGCCTGCTTCCTAGGATTGAGAGAGAGTGACTGGCCCAAGGTTGCCCAGATGGCTTTGTGCCTAAGATGGGACTAGAACTCCCAGTCTCCTGGTTTCTAGCCTGGTACTTTAACTACTACACCAAACTAGCTCTCAAAAAAAAAGAAAGAAAAGAAAAGAAAAGAAAAGAAAAGAAAAGAAAAGAAAAGAAAAGAAAAATGAGCACACATGGAATTGGATGGGGAAAGGATTGCACAGCAGCAGAAGTGCTATCTGGAGGAAATTAATTTCAGTCTCATGCAACAAAAGAGCCAGAACTGCACATCTATTATGGGAGGAAAAAAAAACCCCATAACATGGAAAGGTGTTTATATTATTACGTTTAAATTGCTGAACTGAGAGTAATATCAGTTCTGAAGACTGATAGTGCAAGAGTGAGCAGGAGACTATACAAATGCTTCATGAAGCATGCATCTTGAGGATTTTCACCAGAGATGGTGCAACACTTAGCATACGTTGTGGAAATTTTATATTTCTATCTTTTATCCTATTTCAAATATTTACATTTTGTTACAGTATCTCCCTCCATATTTTCTTCTTTCTTGTTCTCCTACCCTTGAATCTGCCTCCTGCTCTTCCATTGTTATTCCAAGGCATCATCAGCATTACTGGCTTTCCCCACCACTGAAGAGATTTAAGCCTCTCAGATGGAGCTTAACTAAGATTGACTTTACCTGATCACATACATTGCTTAAAAATCTCCCTATTTCCATTCCTCAAGACTTTTGTTAAGTTCCTAAGTACTGTGAATCTAGCCATGTCCTTAATTGCTGGTAATACTGTCAGTGTCACTGTTTCAATGATTTCTTCTCCTTGATTTCTTCTCCTTTATTTGTACTGTCCTGTTGACTTTAAGCTGACCTATGTACAAGAAAATGCAGAAACAGCTTGTACATTGTAAGGAAGAGATCATAGCAAGAGAAAGAAATAAATGGCTATGCTACATAACTCCCAATTCCAGAATTTAAAATAATTCATCATTGGTTTTCATCCTGTCTGCAAATGCTGCTAATTTTCTGAGCACATGTATCTTGAGGAGTTGTATAGGACCTTTCACAAGAGATTACAAACAAAAAAAAAACTCTGACTCAGCATGTTATGAAGTCTCCTACCTCATTCCACTTACAGAAATTGACTGGACTATATCTGTCACTCTTACTTAAAGTTAGTAGGCAGTTTGGGGGATCAAAGTAGATACTGGGACACATATACATTTTCCTTCAATGGAGATGATAGCAGGCAGAAACTGACCTGAAACAACTAAGGGATTCCTTTTGCTGCCCACCCCTACACCCTCTCCTGCATCTGTTGCCTGAGGTAGTTGTTTCCCTCAGCCTAATAGTAGGGTTAGGTCTGTGTAGAAGAAGTATATTGCTAGATTTCAGTTCTCTTTTTTCTTGCAAGAGTTGTGCAAAGCACAATTTCATTGAATTAAAACACAGTATCACATGCAGAAGGATACTTATATCTCCAGTACAATGTAATGAATTAACAATGAAATGAACATTGGCTTCTGAATAGATTTGACTTCAATAAATGATGCTATCCCTTTGAGCAGTCTTTGACTTTGCTCTAGCCTATACCCAGAAGGAAAATTCAGTTCTCAAGCAAAATTGGGAAGTAATCTGGAAAATATAGAAGGGCACATATCTCACAGTTGTTACAGGCATCAAAAACATGGTTAACAGGCTAGCCTTCATTTTGTTATCAACTTGTCTTTCTTTTGTCTATTCAGGTGGAATGCCCTGGTTATTTTGCACAGGCAAATCTACCTGTCGTTGATCATAACTCTAGGAAAACAAACTCTTTGAGTTGCTGTTCAAGTATTCAAGATGTAAAATGGTTCTCTGTTCTCAGCCAGTTGTTGTCTGGCTCTGTACACACCTTGTCTTCTGCTCTTATTAAATTCAACAGCCAAATTCATATTGACTTTAATGGGAGAAGAATTAGACTCATATTGAGATACTGAAACAGCATAGCTTATGTCGTCAGTATGATTATGAGTTCTCCCATCATCTTTCCCCCCCCCCCCAACATCTGTCTCTTTCAGCATATAAATGAACTGCCTTGCAATGCAAACATTTCAGGAAATTTATGCATCTGGCTTTACTGGCAACCAAAAGAAAGCTGTGGTATATTGGAAGCTTGACAGACCCACTAGTTTTTATAGCTTGGATTACAAATGCTCTCCATTTAGTCTCATTAGAGGACTAAATTAATAGAACAGAAAAGAAAAAGAATACCTTTTTTTGACTGCTTTAGCTATGTAATATATCTAGTAAAGAAAGGCAGTAAGAGGGATAATAATGAACTACAACAGTTCAGCATTATCAACTCTTACAACAACCTTAAGCTGCCTGATGCCCTTCATATTGGAGGACTTTGTTTCTCATAATCTAATAAATTCAAACAGATAGATAGATAGATAGATAGATAGATAGATAGATAGATAGATAGATAGATAGATGATGGATGGATAGATAGATAGATAGATAGATAGATAGATAGATAGATAGATAGATAATCTCTATTTAGCATGACCAGTGGCCCTATCCTCAATTTCTTTTCAACGCATGTTATTAACTTGCTCCAAACAATTAGAAGATTCAGTTAAATATTTGGTATAGACTACATTTCTTTTTTACATCTTACAGCAGCTATTTTGAACATTGTTGGAGATTTGAATCCAACAGCAGTGACTCTTCAGCACCTCATGATCTACTGACTGCAAGGGGCAGTGGGGTGTATGTAGAGACTTAAGGATTTATTCTGTGTTCCCTCTTTGCCACTCACTCTGCCTGCTCTTTGTTTCATGAGATTGCTAATTTGAGGTTACTTCCTTTTGCATATATATATATATATACACACACACACACACATACATACATACATACATACATACATACCTATCTATCTATCTATCTATCTATCTATCTATCTATCTATCTATCTATCTATTTATCATATTTGTGTAGCCGCCCATCTCACAAAAAATTTACTCTGGGCAGAGTACAACACTCAGTTAAAAAAAAAAACCAATAAATACATATAAAAAAATCATTATTAAAACTATAAAAGCTATAAAAAAGCACACAGAACAAGAGAGGATGATGTTAACCACAGTAAGGGAGCCATCGCAAAATCTCCCTGGTCCCCTGGCACTCCCAGGCCTGACCACATAGCCAGTTCTTGAGGGATGGAGCTAACCTCATATCTGGGGGGGAGAAGATTCCACAAAGTGGGACCACAGCAGAGAAGGCCCGCCTCCTGGGATCTGCCAAATGTAATTCCCTGACAGATGGGACCTACAGCATGCCTTTTACTTCCCAGGCACACACACAGCTAGTACATGTTCTTTGATTCTGTTTCTGGTATGATGTAGTTAACTAGGTGCTATGTTTTGCCTAATCATTCCTCAGATTGGATTCCTGTTCTCAGGAACACTCACATGCAGACACAGAACACCTTAGCCTCCAACAAAATTAAGGGATGGGATAAAGAAAAATGAATGGGGCAAATTATTTTTATCTTTTTATCATCCGGAAAAACCTTCACTTTAAATTAGTAAAATATCTGATTTCCAAGCCAGTGTCATCCCCAAATCTGAGCCATTTTGCCTCATAGAAACAGCAGAATGCTGAAAGTTGTCTTATCATGTCAGAAATGTGTCCATTTGCCCCAGTATTGCCTTTCTGACTGTTAACATTTTTCTAGAAATATTTCACATTAATGACACTTTAACAATGAATAAGATTTCAGAGAAAAGTGGGGGGGAACCCATTACAGATATAGTCCCTTAACAAACAGTGGACTAGGTTGGGTGAGAACCTTGGTCAGAATTTGGAAGTGTGGGTAACTATCCAACTGCCAGGTGGGCTCCTTCTGGCAGTCATCTGTCTTTCCCAGCAACACTGCTATCAACGTCTCTCTCTTGAGGACATGTCCCTCAGAGTGAATTGATCACTCTACTAAGGCCCACCAGCTGCTTCCCAGTTGCAGCATTTGCCACGTCAAGAAAGTGGCTATTGGGAATTGTCCACAGCATCCACCAGGCAAAATGCCTTGCTTTGAAGATAGCCCTCCAAGTATGCACCTATGGCTAGGCTTTGAGGCTAAAATTCAGAGTTGAGACCCCAAAGGACTCCCAAATAAGCTCCAAGAATGTGGGAAATGATGGAATGGCAGCAGTCTCTGTTCCTGAGAGGCAGAGGGCAGCCAGATAGAAATGCATACCTGAAACAGCAGGTAGAAGCCATGGCCTGGAGTAAGGGCTTTGCCCAGTTCAGACGAGTTCACCAGCTGTGGCCCTATTTGGACTGTGAAGTCTAGGTGCTGGTAACTTATTTCACATCTCAACTGTCATGTGGTCTACGCAGTATACTTTTCTGTTAGCTCAAGGGTTAGGGTGACGAAGAGCCATTGACATAAGATATAATCTGGGTTGTCTATAGTCTGACAGTATGCATGCTATCTCAGACCTACTTGTATCATGAAGACTCACTTCTTCAGTATAAAACAAGACACAGGCAAGTAACAAATACATTAGAGGATTTTGTTTTGTTTTAATTTTTTGAGATGGAATGGGACAATGTCCAGCAACCTTGGGGATCCCGTGGGAAGCCTACACAATGGTTGTACTATGTTTAGATGGATGCTCTTCTCCTGCAGTCTTGCTTTTGTTTATTTATTTTTAGTGTTTTAACAGTTTTGACATTGTTTTAATTGTTGGTTGTATACCACCCAGAGTCCCATTAAGTGAGATGGGCAGCCATATAAATTTGTTAAATAAATAAATAAAATGTAAAGGTAAGCTGGAAAACTTGAATGACTGCAGATAGACTAAATATTAAGAGGGACTATGCTATAAGTCAGACAAGTTGAGAATGAAAGAAAGAAGGATGCAAATAAGAGGGTTGGATTTGAGAGAGATAGCAGATCAGACAAGAAAGGACATAGCAGATCTTTAAAAAGAACAGGCTGGTACATCTGAGTCTCTTTGTCTATTTTCAAGTAAACATGCCTAACATGTTTTACTACAAATTCTGTCAGAAGACTGAGATGCATACAGCTGAGCAGCACTCTCCAAGTGTTTGATAGGCAGAATTTGTAGAGATGGCTTTTTATCTGATGCTGAGAAAGGTAGAAGGAAAGAAGAGGATGGCCAGCACTAAGGTAAATGAACTCAGTTACAATGGCGATGGGTGTACTGTTGGAAGACCTGAAAAACCAGGTTGGGGACAGATTGTCATGGAGAGAATCTATCTATGTGATTGCTAAGAGTTGACAGTGACTTGATGGCAGATAATCAAGCAATCATTTTTGTTAATGTCACAAGAGACTATTCAATCTCTCTTTCAGCTTTGCCCATATATGGGAGGAATGTTTGAGACTTTGCAAAATCACCAAGTCCACTGAATCTCTAAATCACCTTCAGATCTCTCTGAAGTAAACTGAAGACACTGATTCAACTTGTTTATTTGAATCAACCTGACTGTTCGGTCCAAATATGTGATGTGAAAGGTTGATTAGTTCGAATCTCCTCTGAAAACCACCCTTTAAAGCTTTTCACAGCCCTAGTATATGGCTACAGATATTTGTCTCATTATTTCACTTTAAAGCAAATTATTCTTAAACTGTTCTTCAAAAAAATATTGTTCATCCTCAAGTAAATAGAAATCACATCTTGTAATAATAAAAATTCCAAATTATTTAGCTGCAACACTGGGGTGATATATAAATGCTGTCAGTGCTCAGATGAGGAGAGAGAAGCAGAAAGAAATTAGGGATATCTTACGTACAGTATATGGCTCTCAGCACTGTATTGCAAAAAAGTTACCTGACTTTTTTTGTCTAGTAATAGTATGTGAAAATAGTGCTGATCTTAAGAGATTGTAAATTACAAATGAAAACTCAAATTAATAAATGAAACTTAGATTTGATCTGTGCTTCCTACCTCGGAGTTGGCTTCTCTTATCATACGATATATTTGTTCCCATATGAGAGATTTTCTTCCCCGAACCCTAAAATAACAATAACAACAATAACAACAATAACAACAACAATAACAATAACAGGAGGAGGAGGAGAAAAAGAAAAATGCCAGGTCCAGTCTAAACATCTGGCTGACTGTGCAACCAACAATAATAATATAGGTTGTTTCCCTGGATTTCAGAATACTGATGAACATTCAGTATCAATATTTAAGAATTAAAATTATGATCCAGTGTGAGCAGAAACACCACATTGTTACCAGGCATATTGATCTCAGTGGATCTCTGAATTAAAGCTGTTTTCATTATTCAGTGAAATGACAGAAAATGAGTTGGACTTTGTTTCGTCTGGCACATGCATCATCAGCTAGATCTAATTGCAGCATCTTTTGACAGATGGTGATTTATAGGACAGAAAGCACAGTAATTTTTATCCAAATGCCAGCCTGATTGTCTGTGGCAACAGTTTATGGAGTTGCTGATTTCTGGACTAAACACAGGGATTGTTTGGAGAAAATAAATGCAGAACGGCAAAGTGACCCATGGTTCAAGCTATATCTTGCTTTGGAGTAGCTGAAGGGGCAAGTGGATTTTAGGCATGACATTTGGCTCCCCCCATTTGTCTTCATCCAGGTGCTCCACATTTTGTGCAATTCTGGCTGCTCCAGGTGATAGACTGCAGCTTGAAGCCACCGTAGGCATCCAGCTCTCACAAACCCAGGCAAAACAGGGTGCCTTGCATGCCCAATTAAGAATATGATGAGAATATAACTCTTCTGAGTCAGGTCCTAGTCCACCATTTGTATCTCAGAGTGACCAACCAGATGGCTCTGGAGCTATTCACAAGCAGGAGGTGGAAACGCCTCTTACACCATTGTGTCCTAGCAGCTAGTACACGGAGGCATGTTGTCTCCAGCCAAGAGGTACTACAATGCTGATGTGTGCTTTAATTTCTCCCCCTCTCTAAAAAAGCTATGCTGCATAGAAAGAGGGTAGAGAGAATGAGTGGTTTGATCATTGTGGGAGGCCTTACAGCATCAAGCTCTGCCCCAACTCCTGCTACATCACCAAAGAGCACACCCACATATGTGTGCAGGTAGACCTGCATGTTTGGATAAACCCAACTCTATCTAGCATATTATATTTATCTCTGCAAGTACAAGGCAGAGTATGCAGGGTGGAGTGCGGAAGAAGCTTCCTTCTTTCTATTCCTTCTTTCTATCCCATCAACCCTGTAAAGTAGGTTGGGCCAAAAGATGGTGACTGACCCAAAGTCAGTGAAATCCATGTTCAGCTCTGGAATTGTATCAGGTCTTCCTCATTTTATCCGACACTTAAACCACTCTGCAACATTAGTTCCAACTAGAATACTCTATCAAGGGATGTTATGGATCTAACTCCTGCATATATGTCCAGGACATGCAACCTTCAGCACCAGCATATTCTGTGGCCCCAGGGAACTTTGTTTTCTTATCTCCAGACCTCTTTCTAATCACTCTTACTGAAAATGGGTGGCAGGATTTCATGCTGTTTGGGGCTGGAAAATGCAAGTGTGTGCACTTTATAGACTTAGTGTAATTTTTTTAAAAAAACCAATCAATTATCCCTTTACCTTTACCCTATGAGTGCAAATCCTAACTCCACACATTTTTCATCTTTGCCATACCCATTATGGCCTTTGCCCTCCACTCAAATGTTAAGTGTAGCTACCAAAAAATGGTCAGTCCCTGATAAAATTTTTTAGTTAATTCACTCTTGACTTCCTTTCTTTCTAGAGGCAAAATGGTACCATCCACTCATGAACAGCAATAATACTTCTTAAAAAATATTTGTTTTTTAATAAATAATATGGTTTATTATTACAGTTCAGCAAGACTCTAAGCATCTTACAATAAAAGGGTTAAAATACAAACTACAATGAGAAATAATAACTACAGTGAAAAATGACTGCTGGAAAAGAGAAACTTGGGAAGTGAAGGAATGGAATAGACCATCCTAGGAGGGAGGTAAGTCTGGCTGGAAGCATCTCACCTGGCAGCATTTTATTGTCTGTGTCCCTCCTCTCCAGCATGAACAAGTTCACCAATCTTTTTCATTGTATGCTGGTGTGATGGAATGTTATGGCGAAGGCTGTGCTCGAGGAGATAAGCATTTCCTTAGTCCCCAGAATGAGCATGGGAAGGTGAAGAGGATGAGGCTGGCACCACCCTAAGGAATTTGCAGTGTTTGCTTACTGGCTTGGGAAGTTTAGATTCAGTCTGGTGAGATTCTGTCTTGTAGGTGGAAGCTAATAAATGCAATAGAACTGTAACTGTACTGTCTCGTGGAGTTCTTTGGGCTGAACCTGACAGCTGGCTTCCATTGCAGTACTCTTTCACTAACTCTCCCATGGTGAGAAAACCACCTTTCCTCCTCCTATTCCGTAGACCTCTACCAAAATCTTAAATTCTCTGTTATGGTGGAACCTTGTCAAGTTCTCACTCCAAATCAGAGAGTATTACTCTCACTGCACAGTCTGGTCTCACACAGCAATATCTTCAAATAACTCTGACATTCTAGGTAAGCCAGAAGTCAGGCTGGCTGTCTTGAAGCAAAACTGGTGATCTGCCATGTGCTCTCGCAAAGTTCCTCATTAAAACAGATGGCCTCCTTTCTTGCCCATGAGAAAAGGAATGTAACCCTGCCTTGCCTATGAGCTTGGTTTTGTTACTGTAATATTTTTAAATGAGATAGGATTAACAAGCTTTCAGTGTCTTGGCTGCCACACACTTACACTTATACAAAAGGCTCACTTACACAAAAGGCTGAAATTTCACTTAAGATGTCATGTGTTGCCCCCTGCCCCCATATTTTAGTATTTTTAAACATAGCTTAACATATTCAGGTTTCTCTATTACCAAGAATTATGGCAACAATTTGGAATTGGAATATAGTTTTTAAAGCTTCTTTATGACTTATGTCCAGATTTCATCGTGAATTTATTATATTTTGCATAATGCATGCTCAGATGCAATAATATAATATTATTATATTTTGCAAACTGCATGCTCAGACGTAATAATATTATGTCTTAGCATGCATTTTGTTTTATTTTATTTTTTGTAACTATGTGACATATCTTATGAAAAGGAATGCTAACTCAGATAGCTTGTAAATATAAAATATTGGTATGATACAATACCAGTACACCACAGGCATTGTGTAATGGCTATACAGGTAATTCCTTGCTTAACAACTGCCCTGTTTAGCAATGGTTTGAAATTACGACAGCATTGAAAAATTAACTTTACAACCAGTCCTTGTACTTATGACCATCACAGAATACCTGTGGTCACATGTTTGAAATTCAGGCATTTCACAGCAAGTGTTTATGAACATCACAGCATCCCAAGGCCATGTGATATTTTGCTAAATGACTGTGGGTGATTTATGTGATGACTGCAGCAGAAATAAGGTTGTAAGTCCATCGCAGTCATGTGATATCTCACTGAATGACTGCATTGCTTAGCGATGGAGTTGCCAATCCCAATTGTGGTCATTAAGCGAGGAGTACCTGTATATTTATAACTTACACTTGTTGATTAAGCACATTTGTTTATCTTTTATTTTAAAAAATTAAATTAAAAGAGTAAATATAAAATATTAATAAAATAAAAATAATTTAAACATAAACATAAATATAATTAAAACAATTACAAATTAAAATAAAATTTAAAATATCCTTAAATCAATAAGATTAATAGAAATAACAACTAAAAAATAAAAATATGTTGGAAACACATTTCATCTGAATGCTGAGCAATTTTAATTTTGAACAAATAGAAAAAAATGACAGTGGTGGGGAATATTCGGATGTCATGCATCCAAGGAAGATGGTACCAAAAGATGTGGTAGAAAATTTTAGTCGTTTTTAAAATTAATAGAAATTTAAAGGAGGGATGTGACATACTCAGTGCTGGCAATTTATTTAAATTTAGGCTGATATTTTTTTCTTAACTAAAACACTTTTCACATCGAGACACTAAGAGCTTCATAAGCCCCTGAAGCTCTTGAAGTTTTTTTTCTTTTAAGGCAATAATGCCCAGTTACAAATGGTTGTTGGAATGTAACAAATTATATGTCCAAGAGTACTGTATATGGAGGAAACATGTCCAGTACATAAATTTCATGGCAGACCATTTTGACTATGATTTTTGAGCCAGCTCTGTATCCACTTAATTAACAAGATATATTATGTCTATGGCATTTCCACAATCTGTTAAGGAAGACAGCAAATTAAAAAGCAAGATAAGGTTAGTCTGGTAAGATTTGTTCTTAATAAATCTGTACAAACTTCTGGTATTTACTGCAATATTTTAAAGTGTTGGCAGACCTATCTTTTCATGATCTGGTCTAGAAGTTTCCCAGGTGTCAGAGTGATTTGTCTGTAATTTGCTAGAGCTTCTTTTCTCTCCTTTTCTCCTTTCTGAAGGGAAGGATGGTATTTTATCTATCTCAGTGATCTGGCATTTTACCAGGTCTTCAGGATTACCCTCTCCGAGTTTACCTTTCTTTCTGTACTTAAATATACATTTTGCTGCCGAATTTCCCATTTGGAGAACTATTTAGAAATTTGGATTGCTGAATAAATTAGTTTAATTTTTTTCTCTGAAAAAACTGAAAAATACTAATAATTTAATTATTTAGCATATTTAGATCTCAATGTAGCATATAATAGATATATGATTTTGCCTGCAGTTCGTTCGTTCTTTCTTTCTTTCTTTCTTTCTTTCTTTCTTTCTTTCTTTCTTTCTTTCTTTCTCTCTCTCTCTCTCTCTCTCTCTCTCTCTCTTTCTTTCTTTCTTTCTTTCTTTCCATATCTAATGAAAGAGACAAAAATAGAAGAAACTGTATTGATTTTAGTGGTATTAAGGCATTCTGAAATTTTCTTAGATTGTACCCAGCTAGGCTGTTGTTGGAAAGAAATCTCACCAAGTTTGTTTTCAAGCGGGGAATAACAATGCGCAGACAGTTGCTTGAAATAGAGATGAAGTTTATTTCCGAGACCAAATGTACAGAGTCAGCTGTCGGGGCAGCTGCCATGAGCCCTCCCCTTTCAGCCCTTTATATAGAGAAAGCCTTGCTCTTGTTCATCGAAAGTGTGCCCTTCAGGAATTCCCCAAAAATTCACTTAGCCGCCATTCTGAGAAGGAGCCCTCTGTAGTTAGGCGCCCTGCTGAGTTGTGATTTTCCATTTGTTTAGAATTTGATGATTGAAATGGTAGTCTCCTTGGGGAAAGGATCCCTTCTTATTTGATCAAAGAGATCTCCTGTTAAACCTCAGCTGGGAAGGAATGTTATTGGCTTGGCGTCTCTCACAGCATTTTAATCTATGTATCTGGCCCATTCTAATTGTAGTTTCTCACCTTTTGCTTTGGTCACGGAGGGAAGATTGCATGGCGGGGAGGAGGATTTCCTTCTCACACACTGTGTATTGCAAAACTAAGCTAAAGTAAAATACATTGTTAATGCAAATTCTAAAATTATGCTTATATAGTAGTTAAATACTATGTATATTAACTAAAAGTATTATTCTTTTCATGTCTATTCAGCCATTGAATTAACAAGAGCCATTGGATTAATAGGATACTCTCTCAGATAAGCTGCTTCACTAATGTAGGAAGAAATATGATTCTAAATCAACAATAATGTCATTATTTAGACTAAGCTCTAATATGAAAACCATGGGTTTGGGGGGTTTTTTCCCCCTTGCAGGGAACCTTTTAAAAGGATGTTTCACTGATAGTCAAGTTCTTTTCAGAATACACAAAGATGAAGCTTTTCAGCCAAAAGGGAATAATTCAAATTAGTTCAAGGCAGATTGCTGTAAGCATTTCAGCTTGAAGTCCTAATGGTGAAGCATCACTGAGCCACTCATTGTTGCTCACAGTGAAAACACAATGATAAGACACTTTCCCCTCCTTCCCGGCAGCTTTTGCCTTCCCTCCTAGGTGGGATTCGTTTGGAAACTGAAGGAACATTTTTGCCCTTGTCTGCTGTGTGCAGGTTTCAAGTGGCCACCTCACACTAGATTGCCGCATCTTATTGCTTTTTGGTGCCATTATTCTAGGCTATAGAAAGCCTTCCATTTTCACTGCATTATCATTATAGCTCTCCTCTGTCTTTCAGGCTATTACATCTGTTTAAATCCAGAGCAGAGCAAACAATCCGGTAGTAGTAAGAGGGTGTAGAGCAAACATTTGAATTGATCAGAGCTTGCAATTCCTGCCTTTTGTATATAGCTTTAACAACTGCTCCTAAAAACTGAGACACCATGTATTTCCACAATGGGAGTTAATGCTGATGAATGGCTGGTAAATAGCTTTGATGATGCTTCAGATAACTGCCTGTGTTACATAGCAGTACTTTGAAAAATGAACAATGGACCCATTAACAACTGATTGGCATGAGCTGGCAGTGTTTAATCACATTTACAACACAATGAAGCTCAGTGGCTCTTCAAATAACAATTTTCACTGGCATACAGTGAACTTTTTTTCCTTCGAAATAGTTTCTATTTTTGTTTACAGGTGCCTCTGCCCATCTGGCGAGCAAGTATTTCCCCAAAACAATTTCTGTTATCTCACTGAAACAGAATTAGTTCTTGGTTGGTACAGAGAGGTCATAATCCATCCAAAGCAAAATCTTACTAAGAACCATCAGCCAAATTCATCCATAATAATATACAACCTTGTAAACCAACCTGGGAAAACTGGGTTTTGAATAGTGGCATACACCATTTTAAAATAAGAAAATAAATAAAGTCACAAGAGAAGCACCATATGACTTAGAAGATGGTATTGGTAAATGAAATACAAATAGATATAAACTTCAAGGAAATAACATTTGGTCATATAAAGTGAATGAAATCTAGGAATCCCTGGCAAGAGACTGAATACAAATTGCATCTACATTCCTTTGCCTGCCATCTGGTGGTGCCCGGGCAGTGAAATTAATGGTAGGAGGAACCCTAAAAAATAGGTCATACATTCCTTCTATGTTCCTGAGATAACTAACCTCCCAAAAGTTGTAAAAAGGCTGATAAAACAATGTATACCGTTCTCAACTTTTGGAAGGATGATTTCACATATATTTATCTCAGTCAAGATGTTAAACAGAGAGACAGAGAAGTTTCACAGATCATTGAATATTATCTCTGATGTACAGACTAATAAACATCAGACAAGAGTATTAAGTTGATAATTAGAGAAAATATTAAAGGAAAGGCTAGCTCAAAGCTCTTTTTACATGGTTCAGACAGACTGGGGAAGCTGTTTTTAGACATCTTAATGTAGAAATGTATTAGTGATTTGATTAGGTGAATGCTGTGCTATGGTAACCTATTTCTATAATCTTCTGATACTATTTTAACTTGTTCTAATCTATAATAGACTTACATTTCAGTAAAAACAGAGAGAGAGAGAGAGAGAGAGAGGGAGAGAGAGAGAGAGAGAGAGAGAGAAGAAACTCTTTGGCTCAGGGCATGATAAATGATGTGTGTCTAAATCCCAGGAGCCAAATGTCCATTATTGTGTGTAATAACTGGTAAGCAAATGGCTGAAACAGAGTTATATTAGGAGAATTTTGAGTATAAACAATACTTCAGAACCATAACATACTGTATATAGGAAGCTATTAGCTATTCTTTACTCCACGGACAAAATGTGCATTGTGACATCATAATGCAAGCTATGTTGTTTTGTAGTGGCCTAGCAAAGTCGCACACAAATTTGTAAGGGGGAGAGTTTGTTTTCTTACATACCTTTCATTGCTAGCTCCCTCCCCACGGATACCTATAATAACATACTTCTTGTGTTCTGCCTTAAAAGCTTAATTAAATAGGTTAGAGGTAATGCTGATTTAGACTTATGATAACATGCATAAACCAAACCCTCTTGGTTTATTCAAAATAACATAGTCAAAACAAATAATTGCTTATCATCATGTGTGAACCCAGCCAATGAAAAAGTACTTTGATTACTGCTTACAGTAAAATTAGCCATTGAAAAGGACCAACTGTGTAAGTAAAATAGTTACTTACATAATTACACAACATAAGCATAGCAATGGGATCTATTGATCCTATCTCACATCTTTTTATCATTTTCCTCTCAAAGTTCAAATAAAATATAGACAATGCACAATTAGAATTACAATGTCCACAGTCAGATTAAAAATTAAAACATAAAGAACACCAACACCCAATAAGCAACAATCTATAATAATACATTCCACTGCAACTCCATAAAGACAGATGAGAGAGACACAGACAGAGAAAGGGATATACAGTAGTTCTGTGGAAGAGCACTTTGAACAGATAATCTCCTTGAGAGTAACTGGCTACTCCCAATTATTTTGGCTCAGAGCTGACCTGTATTGGCTCTGTTCAGATAGAGGATAAGAGTTTTCTGCATTTAAGGTTCTACCTGAATACAGAGCAGTTAGATTTGATCTGTGTGTGTGTGTGCGTGTGCCTGCGTGTTATAGAACAGCTGTGTGTACTTTGTGATAATTCTGTAAGCTAGGTTAGTTTGGAAACTGCCTTATCTTGACTTGATAAGATGAATGCTATCTTGTCCTCTGAAGTTCAGCTGCTGGGAAGACATTTTTGCTTTTCTTGAACTTGAATAAATCTGGTACAGTATCTGGGCAGATCTGGTTACACGTTTTCTATCCTATTCCTCCTGCAGATCCCCAATTCTCTTAGAAATCACTCCTTAAGTCTAGGCATCCATGTGGGATGGAGAAGACAAGAAACAACGTGTGTTGTGATATTATGTCACAAACTCCACACCTTGCATGTGATATCATGATGAGAGTATGAAAGGATGGAGCTTATATTGCGACATCATTAATGTATGTTTCATTGTTGTGATATAAGTGTCATTTGTATTGTTCCCAAGGAAGGGTCAAAAAAAAAAAAAGGTACAGGGTTCTCCAGCTAGAGAAAGGAAACTGGATACTGTATGTTGTTCTATGTTCCTCGAAGTCCGTTGTTTATAATTGTGTACAGTAAAGATTTGATTTATTGGTTGATTTGAACAGGTATATTTTAAATCCAAATGTCTGTTAAAACTGAATTTACATAATGTATGTCATTTGTGTCAATTTATCTTGTTTGCATAATCATGATCAATTGGTAAAAAAATCCCAAAATCCCATGTGTGTGTGTATGAATGAAGGATGGGGAAAACAGTAAAAGTTGTGAATATTTGGGAAAAACAAGTATCTTGAGTGGGGAGAGTCTGTATAATCTAGTGAGTATTCATCTAATATTACTGGTTAGTATTATAATCATTTTATTTTAGTTGAACCTGCATTTAGTTGTTAAAAAAAATTTTCTCACTGTTCTCCTCTTCTTTCATCATATCCTCCTTTAACTTGAGATAACTTATTTCTGAATATTTATGTATAGGAAATGCAGCACCAGTAAATATATTAAAATAAACATTGTTGATGGCCAATATTTTACATTTTGATGCAGTCCTATATTCCAGTTTTGTGTTTCATTATGCCTCATTGAACAGAGTGTCAGTCATTTTGAAACTTCATTTCTTGAAGTAGGCTTACATATTTTATGTCTAATTACAGTACTGATTGTTTTAACAGCAATATTCTTAGTGTAATTAAAAACATCCTATTATGTGTAACTAACTGACATTCTCAAATTCGCTTAGCAGATAGTGTTTAAGAAAGAGATAAATTAAAAGATTATGGGCCTGAACTAAATACTGACCATTATACGGAAGAGAAGGACTGAAGTGGCAACAGTAAACATGCTTATTAGGAAAAGAATCCTCATTGAATGCTGGGGGACTTACTTGTTACAGGTATTGATAGAATGCCCTCTTAGTGACTTTGGGCAGTTTATAGTAGCTTATCATAGTAATCATTAAGATGCTGAGTATAATTTACATAAAAACAGTGGGATATATTGTAATGAACAAAATGGACACGGGTTTTTCCTGGACTTTATCTTCCTAGAAGGGCATTCTCATAATGAGTTTCAGAATTTTGAAGTGGCTGCTTCAGTTTCACAGAGCATTGCAAAGTTCACCATAGGGAGCCAGAAAAAATGGAGAAAGACAAAAAGATGTGAAGGAGGGAGGGTGGAAAGCTAATCATCATTTGTCTCCCTTTGTTTCCTCTGAAATGTCTTATCTTGCCATTAAACAAACTCCCATGTATTGGCACAAATGGCATCTGTGCTGCCAACACAGATTAATTGCATTGCAGAAATATTAGTGAACTGAGGTCAAGGGCAGAGCCCAATCACCCTAAAGCATATTAAAATGTGACTGGAGGGATTTTCATCTGTCTTTCAGCATGTTCAAACTAAAAGTCTAGCATTGTTCATTTATAAAGAAGCTATTCCATGACTAGAAAGCCAGTTTGGCGTAGTGGTCAAGGCACCAGGCTAGAAATGGGGAGACTGAGTTCTAGTCTCACCTTAGGCATAAAGCCAGCTGGGGGACCTTGGGCCAGACACTCTCTCTCAGCCCTAGGAAGGAGGCAAGGGCAAACCGCTTTCAAAAAATCTTGCCAAGAAAACTGCAGGGACTAGTCCAGGCAGTCGCCAGGAGTAAAAAACTGACTTGAAGTGATCAAAAATAAAGAAAAATAATAATTCCATGCCCAGTGTCCATATATGTCTATGCTTACTTCACCTATTCAACCCATTTTAGGACCTGGTGATTCCTAAAACACAGTAAAGGAAAATGCTAATCCGAAGATCCCTACTTCTTTTCCCTCTATTTGGCAATAACCCTTGACATGGTAGTGGTGGTGGTGGGCAATCCTGCAGGCGCCTTATTGACAAAAAAAGAAAAAAGAAAGAACTTGAGACAAAGATTGTTTTTTTTAATGCTGTTACTTTAAAAAGTCAGCCAATTTTTAATGGGACTTTAGATTTCTGATTATACCTCAAGGATGCATGAGTCCTTCTGGGTTATGAATTAAACTAAGAACTTTGGGCTATTTGCCCCAGTATTTGGAATCTGACAATATCTCAGAAATATGGATCTTTCTTATATGGGGAATACCCATCCTCCAAAAAGATAAATAAATGTTTATTACAGCAATAGTTCTTGTCAACATTTGCATTAATATTTTCTTTTACTTTTTTTTTTTACAAAGTGGCCTCTCAGAGACTTTTGAACTATTTGGTCACATTTTCTGGAGTTATTCTGTTTAGGATATCTTTTTGTTGTCTTCTTCTTATTAGTGTTTCTCCTGCATGGTTGCAGGGCTCATTTGTTTTTGCATTGTGCTTGCCTAGTTCTTACAGCAAAACCACAAAAATATGATGCAACAAGAAGTTTTATCAGCCAGCTTGTCACAGAACTTGACTCTGGCTAGGGCTGAGAGTGTGTGACTGGCCCAAGGTCACTCAACTGTATTCTGAGCCTAAGGGAGGACTAGAAACTGATTTTCCTTGTCTCTAATCCAACACCTTAACCACTATACCATGCTTGCTCTCTTTTATCATATATTTTTATTGCATGTTTATTAAATTATAATATCTCATTGTTAAAGATGTATGTAAGCCAATCCTTTTTTCTTCTGCTCAACATGTTAAAATATTTTTTAAAGCACTGAACAGTTTTATCTAATAGCCAGATACGGTATAACCAGGCTGAATGTGCAAAAATATCTGCCTTAAGAGAGTTCCATTTTTATTATAATTCTGAACCATCCTCAAACAGAAGGTAAAGGGAGGCCAGAATTTCTCATCCTGAAATCTGCCAAGACTGTGACTAATATTTGCAACACTTGTAATGAGTGCGTATACTGTAGTGAACAAAAGAAGCAAAAATCAGAATTCTTTAATAATGGAGTTTTTATATTACTGCTGTTTGTTAAAGAATGGTTAATCAACTATTACAAAAAATAGATTATAAAAATCCCATTCATGATTTAAAAATATTTATTTCACTTATCATCTCAAAACAATAGTCTTCCTTTAAATTTAAGAATAAGAGTTTTGACATCTAATTCATGATTGATTTCCCTTCCTTTGACTGCTATTATCTTTTAGGCTAGCTTAATCATGAATTGGCTTGAACGCTATTAATTTCGCAGAATATTCAGGCTCATCTTCATTTAGCTGCATCAGAAGCAGAACATTTGAACAATATTAGCCTTTAGTAACTAACCAGCTATCCTTGCTCTGAACTAAGTAGGAACATTTTGCACCTGTATGCGCCAAAGGAGCTGGTCTTGCTTGTAAGTGAGATTAACTAAGCTGAAAGTTTAAGAGTCAACAATTCATTGAAGGCATACAATATGAGTCTAAGAGATAGAAAGAATCTACTAGAGGTGAATGACTTTCTCATATTTCTTAATAGCTTTTGTAAGGGATAGGCAACTGTATTAAGGCAACATGTTTCACAGCATACAAGAAGCTTACAGAGTTTTCAAGACCCCAGAAATGAATGCTTAAAGATGAGTACCAAGGCTGCTGTGATAAAAACAAAACTTACAGAGCTCACATTATTCCTCTAATATTTCTGACAGAGAACAAGAACATTTAGCCAAACACACAAGCAATTCAGCAGTTACTCTTTCAAAAACTGGAAAAAAGTTGTCTAGATATGGAAATCCTATAGCCGCAACCAGTTTGACCCTCAATAGACATGATGAAAATACAAACTCACTTTTTCTCATTATTTTTCATTTTGTTGTTTTTGAAATGTCACTGAGAAAACTGTGTGTACATGCTTTGCACTTATCTCCTCAAATATATGAACTGCTTATTGATTGCACTGGATGGGTGATAATGTGTGTAAAGGGAATAAGATCCACATTGAAACAAATTTATCCTCCCTTTCCCCAAGTCCTCCGCATTTTTGTTCTTGCATGTCTGCAGTATGCCTGATATCTAATGCTGTTGAGGATAGGAATTTTCTAATAGGCTATTTATAGGAGTAGAATGATTGGGTGCAAAATCTTGGCAGGAAATATAAAAGACCAGAGTATCTACTAACGTTCATAAACTGATAAAGGCTAATATATCTTTCTGATATGGAGAGATTCTGAAGTTTCTCTGAAACCTTACAATTTGTCACAAGGAAAAGACTTTGGTTAGTTCTGTGTCTTCAGAAACAAATCTTCTGCTTTAAGCTGCTATGCATCACGCCTTCAGCTTTTGATTTATGTAAAACCATAATTACTGATCTCTTATGCTTATCTCTTATCTCTCATATCAATATATGTCGTGTGTACAGTAAATACAGTAAAATTTGTGTCTGTAGTGCAGGAGTAAACCATGTGGCACAGTCCCCTGACAATGCCAGCAATTAAAGGAGTTAAGCTGATGGGTTTTAAAGTATGTTAAGCATGATTGGCATGATTCATAAAGTATTAAAATGATGTTTCAAATAAACCATGAATTAGTTTGTAAAATGCATTACATTTTAATGCATTTCAATTATATTTTATGTCAGATTTTTCAGGGATTTAAGTAAAAGTTCTTTGCAATTACAATTTATATTATAGTTAATCCACTAGCAATATATTACATGTGCACTTATGAGGAAATATGCTAATAAAGATATGCCAAAGGTCATATGGATGACCTGGAGAGAAACTTTATAAAGGTTAGTTCTAGAAGCTAGAGACTAAACCATACTGACGTTGATATAGCCTGAAGATGGCAAGTCAGTGTTCAATGGAAATCAGAGGTGATTAGTATAGCACTTATAATGATCAGATCTAGATCAATAGCTGTTTACCATTCATGCTTGCTACTCCTAAATAACAGATTTGTCATTACAAGGGCTACTAATATGAAGAAGTAAATAATATCTAGGGATGCTAGGTGAAATGAGTGTGCGTGTGCATGTTTAGAAAGAATACCATTCATCATGTAGTACTAGAAACCGGGAAAAAAAGCTTTGCACTGAAGGAGCAAGCACAGTTATTGCACATTTATCTAGTATTGTATCCTAGTAGCATTAACATGAATGGAACATTTTTATATTTATTTTCTATGGCAACATAATTATAGCCGGTACTTACCCCATATACTACTATTTGTATATATAATTTTGGCATTTAGCAATTTTTGTACATTATCAGTGAGAAAGTAATAGTACAACAGGAAATGCTTGTTCTCCTTCATACTGTTTTCGAGGAAAGAACATCTTTTCTCCGATAACTGTTTAAATAAGTACACCTGAGTTGGACATTCATAACTTGATTAACATATGAAAAGCTGACCATTGGCTGTTTAGCATCCTAAAGTTGGTCTGACTACCTTTGTTTAAGAATAGTTATGCTTACAGGTGGCTCTTCTTGGGTATCCTAGGTAAAGAAACATAAATGAAAACCCTATGAAACTCTGTTTTGTGTTTTTAAGTATGAAAAGAGAAAGAATCACCAAAAGGAAATGTGGGAGAACATGGAAATAACGGAACTGAGGTTTTTTATTTCCGAGAAAATGCAGAAAGAATCATTTTAAATGAGCATACTAATTCCACAGCTCTTGGAAAGGCATCAGCAGTCATTCAGAAAAATCAAGCATAACTTTCTTAATGATCTACTATAACTGTGAGAAACATTTCTACAATCATTGACAAAATGCAATTGGAGTGAGGGAGGCACTGGAATTTTTGGCTCCCTTTCCCCGTTTTTGTTTTCAAGCAAATACTAAATGTTTAATGCACCCATTGTTTCTTGTTTTGTCAAAAATAAGAATGTTGCCATTACTCAGTATTGAATGCCAAGGATGGATTTTTAAATTCTGCTTTATATGTATCTTCAGTATTCTATTGCAGTCAGTTCATGTGTGAATCTGTGAGTCAGCAAGTGCTGAGTAGTCAAGCAGTGAGATATGAAACAGTGAAGACATAGGTGTGCACCCAAACCAACTTTTAGCTGTCAAAATGTAAAATCACTTGTGCCCTAATTAGCATCAGTTAAGGCTGGACTTAAAATGATTGAAGCTAAAAACAACTTTCTATTGCCATGAAAATTAGGAAACAGTGGGAGAAATGTAGCTGCTGAGTGAACTTGATGCAGCTATTTCTGAGCATAACTGAATAAACCTCTAAGTGGATTGCGGAACAAATGGTAGAATTGCAAAACAATAGAATGACCTGTATCTTTTCAGATTTTTTTGGCAAATGGGGGGAGGTGCACCCCAGATTAAAACTTCTTCAAAGGCTGAAAGCTGGAGAAGGGGTAAGCTTTGTCTGCAAGGACGTTTGGTATTTAAAAATAAAAACACCTAGAAACATTCAAAAATGACATTGTGTCTGAAGTAGTACAGCATACAATTTCTCAACATTCTAAAACGTGCACAGCAGTTTCCACTTTTATCCACCCATATGGGACTAAAGCCTCTTTAACCTAGAATTGTTATGAACGTGCAAAACATATTCAGAGGAGAAACATTTAAGTGCAGTCCTGATCTTTTTTGGGTCATCCAAAACTTGGATACACAATTGACATGGTCTGCTGGACATCTGAATGTACCCAGGCTTCCTTAAATTTTGGAGCTCAGATTATACATCAGGGTTGGCATGGAAAGGATTCTCTGCCTGTTTGAATACTCAGATTGCACAGATGGAGCTAAGAGGAACTGCTTAAACATGCTCCTTTGAATACTATCCTTTCATGGAAGTAGCATGTGAAAGGGTCCAATATGGAAAGATCTTATTTAAGAATAAAATCACCATATAAATCAGGGGATATTCCTCTGTGTTCCTGCTCACATTTTGCATGTAGAATTTCCCAGATTCAACTTCTGACATCTCCATGTGTTGTGATTTTTCTTTAATTAAATGCGTTGTTAGAGTTTGGAATAGATTTATTTGCTGTTTGTTTTACTGAGATGTATAGAAATCGTTCAGAAACAACAAGACCATATATACAACATCATGAGATAATCAAATAACTGTACTAGGTCACAAGCATGCTCAATCAATTCATAACTATAACCCAAGGGCTGAAAAACTGCTGTCTAAACCCAGAAGCTCCTCTTCATATCTTTCCTTTGTTCTATCCCTCACAAGTCAGTCTGAAACCAACCTGTAGTCGCCTTCACTTCCCTGGACTTCAGGGAGCAAAAAATGTCATCTAAGCAGCATCTTGTCCCTAAGTTGCTTAAGGGTCCTCACTGTAATGGGACAGAAATGGGAAATGAAATAAACTGTTAGTACTTGTAACATGTTTTCAGTACATCTTATGGAAGGAAGGAAGGAAGGAAGGAAGGAAGGAAGGAAGGAAGGAAGGAAGGAAGGAAGGAAGGAAGGAAGGAAGGAAGGAAGGAAGGAAGGAAGGAAGGAAGGAAACTTCCCAGCTGCAAAGACGTTGCTGTTATTTTGAAAAACCCTTGCAAGCTTGATGAGGAAATGATAGCATGCTGGCATTTTCCTCATTCCTCTAAGCATTGTTGCATGTTGCTAGGAAAGGGAGACACATTCTAAACCCTGTCTCCAGATAGGCCTGGGAAGCCCTGAGGGATGGAGGGGGAGATTATTACAAGATCCAGGAAGCAGGAGTTGGCAAAACTTTGCCAGTGAAAAAGCAACCTACATATGGGCACTGCAGAGCTGCATATTGCAAAAGAAAAAACAAGCTATGATTCAGGTTCAAATAAAAGAAGGCAGAGCCAGAAATATATCAACTCCATTCCCCAAACCAGCCAGTGAACTGTTGCAAAGCACTGGCATAGTGAGGGTGTCCATTTTGACAATACCAGAGCAGATGGATCAATGATCTGTCACTGCAGAATGTAGTTTCCTATCCTCTTATCTAAAGCTGGGGCTAATTAACATCACATGATATGTTCTCTGGCAAACTTTTGGATGGGCAAAGTGATATCTCATGGAGTAATTAATTCCATTTTGCTGTTAGCTCCACAGATGGCTGGCTACAAGGTACAATATATCAGCTGACTTTGATATTAGATTAGTTGATTTCTTTCTGGTTTAGGTTGATATGTGGATTCATTAACTGTGGTTTGTGAATCTTTATTTTTTATTGCTCCAGTTAATTATTTCAGAATCACTCTAAAATAGCTTTTAAACATTATAAACAACCATAGAATTACAGCATTATTTACAAACAAACTTCTAGGCTCCTTGCTGGACAGTTCGTAGTATTGATCACGGGAGAGGGGTGGGAAGAATTCAGCTGCAGCTGGCTTCTCTGGTGGCTCTGGCCTTCGATCTTCTCTTCTCAGGGATCTTTTCAATAAAGCAGTTGGTGACCACGGCCAAGGAGTGTGGGGAAGGACAGGGTTAGCTTGGGATGTGAACCAGCGTATTAAGGTTGTGTCAGTATATTATGGCTAAACGAAGTGTAGTCTCACATGGAGGTGTGCAGCATTAGGATCCACACTAGACAAGAATACTTCAGATCTGGGGACAACTCCCCTCCCCCCCCCAAAAAAAACCTATGCAACTTTTGGATCTAAATATTGAACATTTCTAGCTTCAGTTACCTTTCTTTGTATGTTTCAGTGGCATGCTGCTATTCTTGAGTGATCTGCTCAGCATTAGAGTTGATGGAGGTCATTTTAACCAGGTGCCCTGCTGGAGTGAAGCTTGATGAAGAAAGGATTTGACCAAACAATAAATGTCAAGTAAACAGGGAGTTATAAACTGCCCATGCCCAAAGGGCCAAAATGCATCTTTAAACTCAAATTATTTGTTATTTTGGCCAATACATATATATTTATATATATTTGGCCAATACATATATAGGAAGATCTAGCTATCTCTATCTCTACTTATATCTGTATGTCTATCTCTATGTCAATCTCAAACATATTTATCTCCCTTCGTTAACTTGTCTGTCAATATTACTCAGCCCTTTCACAGTGATGTAATTTCCAAACAGAGTCTAGCAGCAGCCAATATGGATCCTTCCAAGTGATAACTTGGGCCTACAAGAGTTGTTGTTGTTTATTTGCTAGACCTGGGATCTACAATGCAGCAATATTTTGCAGATTGCTTTTGTAACCACCAAGGCTATGTTCTGCTATGCTCTTTGGCAACAGGTGTGCCAACCATCTGGTAAGGCATGTCTACAGAGCCAGCCATCTATTAAAGTCTTAAATATCTCTAATATTTATATTGTCAAAGAATATGTGAGTTTCAGCAGATATCATAGAAATAAAATGATGGGGCTAATTTTGAGGACCAAGTAGTTTCCAAATTACTATTTATTTATATTTAACATCTGTTCAGAGGCATATATAAGACTGGAAGCTTTTGTCAACATAACACAAGCAGCACCAGATGTTTGTGATGCAAGGTCCACCCCTTTTGTCTGTGCATGCACACACACACACATGCACACACACACACAAGGGGCAGACCTTGTGTCACAATTGGCACCATGCTGCTTTTGTGATTGGATGCCTCTGCCTCCGCACAAGTAAAAATCTTCCTCTGAAAAGTGATTGTCCTAATTCAAAAGGACCTGAAAAGTGATCATCCTCACTGAAATTGAAATTTCAAATTCTCTCCATACCATATGAAAACCAACTAGCTAGAGTCTGATACCTCCAGATACCTTGGTTTTCCTTAGCTAATTGTGCTAATGGAGTTATGGGAGTTGCAGTCAAGCACAACTGGATAGCATCAGTTCAAAGAAGTCTGATGTAAATATTCCATACTTATATCAAATCTTTCTTTCAATAGCAGAGATGGTCTTCCATTTTGCTTATATTTTACTTTCTAAGAAAAATGTTTTGTATAATAAAATGCAGAGATTATTCTCTTAACTGATATATATTTCAAATGCATTTACCCACTTCTTTTAAAACCCATTAGATATCACAAACTCACATTTCTAAAATGGAACATAAAAAGTAATCAATTGAAATCAATAAATTTAGGAATAATTTACTAGGATTTAGTCTCCTTTTATTTGAAATACATGAGGACCACAAAATGTTGCTGTAAAACATTTTGTGGTCCTAATTTGTGTCTTTGGTAAATGTTGTATATATAATTTGTGTCTTTGACAAATGTTGTATATATTGTTTACATTGAACTTGTATTTAAAAGTGGTTGTCAATGTAAGAATGCTATTTTAGTTGCATGGTGGTAATATTATTACTTTTTAATTTATACATTTTAAGTGATTTCAGATATAATTACCATAGTAATTAAGAACAATAACCATAATTATTTTATGCTCTGCAACATTCCTAAAAAAATTGCCAGTTCAAGCCATATTAGATTTTTATTGCATTCCACCATACCAACATGATGTTCTAAAATAAAATTAGAACAAATTAACGAAGGAAAATAAATCTATCTGAAAAATGAACCATTTTCTAAGGCTGACATTTTCTACATAATAAATAGAACTATGAAGAGTGAGAAATGTTTCAAAATATTTAACTGATATAGTAATAAATCTATACACTCTTCTTAATAATCATTAAATTTTTGATTGAAATAATGCAGTTATGTTCCCCCAAATAATATTCATGAAAGATATAAGTGAATTATTTGCTTTTATCTATTTTTTCTAATTATTTCACCACTGATTATAAACAAACAAAACTTTAATTTATAATGCACTCCCCACTGGGGTGTGGCCAACCATAATACAAAATTTACATTTTCCTCCCATGAGAATCACTTACAGAAGTAATACATCTATGTACTTAAGGTTCTTCCTACTTTAAATCTGTCAGCCCCATGGTGTAGACCAGACCAAGATATCAACTCCACCATAAAGCTATTACCTTTATTAAGATTGGCTATAACAAGTCTGACTGTATTTTACCTTCCCCCTCTCTTATACTCGTGTGAATTAGGGAGATGCTTTTGCATGCCTTCTATGTGACTCGAGCTTAAGCCATGTTTTTGCCTTGTTGCTCTGATAATGGATCTCACCTATCTTTGTCAAGGACATCCTCTTTACTGTCTACATCATCATGCAGATGCAAGCTTAAGCCAGCCTTTGCCATGCATACTTGGGTCTATATATGTAGGACTGTGCAAAAATTCAGTCTGAAGGTGACTTGATAAAAGACTCCATTGGAGTTGGGTGGCCAATAAATTTAAATAAATAATAATAATAATAGACCTGGACTGCAAAAATCTGGATGAATGGATGATAGCAAAAAGCATTCTATATTCTGTCATTGCTATCTCATGGTTAGTTTTTTGTAGCTCTAATCAAATCAACTTTTTATATCAAATATTTAAATCAAGCTATTGCATAGATTCAATATGTTGAATTGAATCATGTGCCTTTGATTTGATTCATAAGATCAGTGGGGTTTGGCACATGTGTGCAAACTTTTTTTTTCAGATCAAGTATTCCAACTAGCATAACTTTTCAAATTAAAATGCAAATGTGAAACAGATCAATGAATGAAACTGCAAATTGGAATGGGACCTTGTATGGCTCACTGACCCATATGCGCATGCTTATTTAACTATTGAAGATGGATTACATTACCGATAAGGAAGAAGGCTGACTTTGTTGCAAGAGCCTGAGCATTTTTGCTATTAGCTGGCATAGAAATGTCAAACAAACAAACAGACATTATATGCTGATGATCTATGAATTCTATTAAATAAATAAATAAATAAATAAATGCTGTACTTATAGTTCAAAATAATAAAAAGCTCCAGCCACTAGTTAAAGTTTGTACCACACCAGATGATCAGCAATAATATGCTGCTTGAGTTTTGTCTCCCTGCCAAACCTTCTGGTGCTATATAAGTACATGTAGTCCTCACTTAATGACCATAGGGACTGGAAAATTGGTTGTTAAGTGGAGTGGTCATTAAGTGAGTCAACACATGACTGGATCTGATTTTATGACCATTTTTACAACATCATTAAGCAAATCACTGTGGTTGTTAAGCAAATCACATGGTCGTTAAGTGAATCCAGCTTCCCCAATGGATGTTTTTATCAGAATTCACTTAACGACCATGTAATTCACTTAATGATGTAGTGATTAACTTAATGACCATTATAAAAAAGGTTGCAAATCGTGATCACATGACCACAGGGGATGGTGCGATGGTTTACAATGGTCGTAAGTGTGAGTACAGGTTGTAAAGCACTTTTTCCAAGGCTCTTGTAACTTTGAACCATTGTTAAATGAATGGTCATTAAGCGAGGACCACCTGTAATATATTGGATGGGTAGAGATGGTCAGTACTGAATTAAACCTGAGAGGGTAATCGAAATCTTTTACAGATTTCTCACCAGTTTCTTTTTAAATTTAATTTATACTTGTTATGCTATTCATAATACAGTATGAAATCATTCACTGATCATCAAATCTAGGCTGAATTTCAGAAAACATAATCATTTAGAAACCATTATGCGTGCATATGTGTGTGCCTACTGAGTGTTTTAGAGGGATTTTAAATGGTATGGTGGCATTTTCTTTCCATATCCATTGATAGCTACACTAATGAACAAATAAAATTCTGCCAGAACACATTCCTACTAAATCCTCACCTCTCTGAAACTAATCTTCTGCTCGTAACCTTTGTTTTCTTTAATTTCAGAGCCCATCTTCAGTTAAGAAACATGTTTTGCATTTCACTGAGTGCTCACTAAATTCCTTTAATAGCTTTATGCAGAAGAATTTATCAGAGCTTTTATATACAAAAAAAGCTTCATTAATTAGTTAAGTTAATGATGTACTTTGAAGCTTAAAAAGCACGGTATAAATGGTAAGTGGCGTTATTATAAAAATGTTCCCTGTATGTAATTGCTTCATTTTTAATGCAATAAAAATGACATTATTGGTGCCTGTCCAAATCATGTTATCAAAAATTCACTGGTAATTTGAATTTGAGGTGCTTTGTTTCTACCCATTTATTCAGTGGAGTCTCACTATTAGTGTTGGATAATCTGTACACTTTTGATGTTCCTTAGCTCAGCCAGATTTTATTATAATTTCTCTTTTATTTAATATGTGTAGATAAATGAAATAAAGTAATCATTCATATATTTCTTTCTTCTTACCTCCAACAACCAAGCAGAAAGCATGTTACTTTAGGATACTTGTTAATAATTATCAAAATTAAAACACAGAACAGACAGTAATTTTCTTCTAAAGCTTTGTAATGCAAGCCAGAAAGTACCGTTAGGTCAGCCTTCTCCAATCTGGTGGCTTCCAAGTTTAATGGACTTAACTCTTGTAGTTCTCAACTACTATGGCCATTGATGTTATGGTTTGAAAACTTATGATGGTTGACATCTAATAGATTTGGAGACAACAATGGTGAAGACTTCCTTAGCTATATGTAGTCTGCAGGCTCCCTACCCACTGAACTGTAATGCTGTGGAAGCAGATCTCCTGACACGCACATACACATGAATACAGACACACATCCAATCATTGGCTGAATTCCTGATATATGGACAGTCTGTGAACATTCAACAGCATAAGAAGAACTTGAGTTGAGAAAAAGAAGAGGCAACAAAAGTGTAGATTTGCTGCAGTGGCTGACAATTAAACTGAATGCATAAATGGAGTTGATGGAAGAACTTTGTGATATTAGAGGTCTGTGTTAGTGGTTGTGAGAAGATTATGCTTAGGTAGGTTCTGAGTAAAATAGGGAAGAAAGAAAGTAACATTGTTGCAGTTATGGTCAACTAATCAGGTACAGAGCAGTGTTCAACTAGAAAAATGTAAACAAAATGTATATATTGTAGAAAGTTGAGTAGAATAAGAATGGATGAAGTATAGAGTATGTGGAAGGATATCCCCATAGAGTACCATGGAACATTTCTTCTTTCTCCTGATCTTTCTTACAAGTTTCAAACCCGGGTTAAAAAAAAAAAAATCTGGGTGACCACTAGATGTCAGCAAAGAGATACACAAAACTGTAACATTTCATAGTTACCTAAATTTTTGTGGCTCAGATCTGGCAGCTCTGATCTTCTGGTCTTCATCAAGTCACATCAGTACCAGGATCTGAATAGAACCCCATGCTATACTTTCTGTAAAGTAGCTGGATGGAACATCATCTCCTGCATATACACCTGCAGGAGAGGGTAAGTGATAAAATAAGTGTTGCATCATTGGCATGCAAATTCTGCCCTTATGTACTTGCATGTAACATTACAACCTAAGTACCAAAGGGTGGATCTTATACTGTAAGTCCATTACATGCATGTTGTAATTTAGGTATCACTATGGTTAGGTACAGATGGATATAACAACAACTGTTCTCTTTTCAGTTGTAGAAAGGACTGTTTTGTTAGTGAATGAAGTAAATACCTACATTTTAAAAGATTAATGATCATCTGTTATGTTCTTTTTGATCAGATGAAACTTGATAGATTTCATGAAATTACTATTAATATATTATTGACAGGCATATTAGAAAGCTGCAAGCAAAATTATTTTGCTATTCAATTCAGAATGTTTCCTCAATGCAGCTGAGAATGACGGTTTAAGATGTAAGTTTATACAGTATAAGTTATGGGCAACATTTATGTACCACCATAATCTTTCTATTCAGGAGTAATTTTGCTATTTATAATAGTTAACTTGGATGAACTAAGTTGAACCCAGATGTAGACATCATCAACATCAGACAGGCTTAAGTTAGTTGTCTCTAAATACAGTATAAGAAAGACTGTGTCCAATCCATAATATTTAAAGGTATTATTAAGGATGCTGGCAAACTCAAGATGATCAATATGTAGTCATTTGTACTTAATGTTTATATTTTCTGGAGAGCTCAGTTACAGTTAAATAAACCTAATTGGAGCAAAAGGTGAATTTTGCCTTTGGCATTCAGAATTTAGTTACCCCTTCTCCTTGCTCCAGTATTTGCTGCAAAATGTTTGCTTCTTGATTGGATTTTATTATTAAATTTTCTTACACTTTGGCTGAACTATTGTGGCTTTGATGTTCTAACTTATTGTTCATTATGAGATTCTCTGAGGGGATCCAACTCATATAAGACTACTACATTATATTTATTTATATCATGGCTTGATATAGATTATCCTTCTAGCTTCTGACCAAACTTTTCTTCCACATCTATTAAGTTATTAAGGTCTTAGAATTTCGTTTGAAGTTAGTTTTGAGGTTATATAATTATTGTGAGAAACTGAAGACTGGTTGGTTTTGTAACAGACCTCTCCATCACTCTATGGCCTTTTTGGTTGGACCTGCTTCCAAATCTGAAAATCTTATTAGTATTTAATTGAAATTTGGCAAGCCAAAAGGTTGAGGACAATGAAAATGCAGATGTACAGACTATTCCTTGGTCACTTCATAACCCAAATACTCCTATCATAATTTCACTGAAATGTTCTTTGTCAGACACCTCAAAAGTAATTTATTCAGCCAATTGTTCCTCAAAATGGTTCACAGTAATATGGTAGTCTTTCAGTAATACTTTAATCCATTGAAATATGTAAGTTGCATTTCCAGAACAAAACCACCCATGGTGGTAAACAATATATATTAAAAAAGCACACTATAATTGATGTGTGTGTGTGTGTGTGTGTGTGTGTGTATACAAGAGTAAAGCTTGGGAAACCTTACTATTTCTAATCAAACTCAAGGCCTTCCTGAGCCTTTTCCAGAAAGAACAATTCTAGTGAAATCCTTGCCTTTCCCATGTTGCTTAAGTTGTCCAAGTTGGACTGTCTTCACTGTGAGCTAGCTATTTCCACAAAATCTGATTTCAGCCATCCAGTACCTTAATTTTATACTTTACATCCCTATATGATTCTTTGAATCCACACACCAAAATAACCTTTTTGTTTTTTGTTTTAAAAAGAATAATCCTGATATTTCCTTGAGAAGCCTTCTTAGCTGATTACCTTTAAGGGTCAACCTGCTTCAAGGCCAGGGTCCAAGTATTCCACAATGTTGTCAGTTAATTGGGGTAAAAAAAAAATCCCTGTGGAAGAACATACATCTGCTAACAGGCTTCATCATGAATGACTTAGGCCTTTAGATACCAACTAATGACCATCTTAGATCATTAGACACTAAGAGTGATAGCATGTAATATAATATTCTGAAAGATTTTAGGCAAAGAGTGGAAACTAACAGGACCCATTGTAACAGAGAGACACAACAATTAGACCAAATTAGTTTGATTCCTTACTCATTAGACTTCAATCAAATTGTGAATGCAAACTGATTCTGAGTTATTTTATTTGAAATTTGATTTTTATTATTAGCTCTTGGCAAAACGCTTATTAAGCACAGAGTTCATTTACACAAGGGGAATGTCAAAGCTATTTATTTATTGATTGATTGATTGATTGATTGATTGGACATCCAGCCAGGCATACACTTAATCTGTCCTCAAAATCCAAAGGACCCTCAGATGGCAGCAAAGAGGCACAAAAATTCTAATTCTTTGCTGACATCTATTGATCATCTGGATAGTTGCAGCCCAGATTTCATAGACCCACTTAAACAGACTCACCTGGCACTATTTTAGGAGAATGGGCCTCATATAACCTAAAATTCATTGCTGCAAAGAAGCAGTTTTTGCACTGCTGGTGGCCTATTTACATATTTCACAAATCAATGGACCTGTTTCAATGCCTTTGGACATTATAGATTAAAAAAAAAATCTTCAAATTATGGGTTCTTATGTGACAAGCATCAGTATAGGACTTGTATATTGTTGGTTCTTGGTTTTCTACTGTATAGTGCAGTGTTGTGCAAACTTGGCCACTTTAAGATGAGTGGACACCCATGCTGGCTGGGGAATTCTGGGAGTTGAAGTCCACTCATCTTAAAGTGGCCAAGTTTGGACAACACTGGTATAGTGAGTAAGTAGATACCTTGGTAAACAAATGTTGCTGCTGGCAAAAGACTATGTGATGGATATGCTGCCAACAGCATCTTCAACTTTACAACCTCCTAACGTTATTGCTGAAGATTACCTCTGTACAGAAAGTATACTAAAGATTTCACCAGACACATTAATGTCTTATTTAAGAGTATTATAAGGTCCATAAGTCTATTAGAAGTGAATGGGTTGGAAAGATGGCTTGATTATTCCGCCTTCCTTTAGAACTGTAGAAGAAGTTGGTCATATCAAGAAATAATACCTTTGCTGCCGAAGCTGCATTGGGTGCCAGTTTGCTTCCAGGTCCAATTCAAGGTGTTGGTTATCACCTTTAAAGCCCTACATGGCATGGGACCGGGTTACCTGAGGGAACGTCTCACCTCCATTACATCTACCCATCCCACCCAGTCAGGCAGAGAGGGCATGTTGCAGATCCTGTCAGCAAGGGAATGTTGGCTGGTGGGGCCCAGGAGGAGAGCCTTCTCTGCTGTTGCCCCTGCCCTCTGGAATATTCTCCTCCCAGAGGTGCGGTGGGCCCCTACCCTCCTGGCTTTCCAAGATTTAAAGACCTGGCTCTGTCAGTGTGCATGGGGCGATATGGGCTCTATGCCCCTGGGGGTGGTTAGTCTGCTGATGATGCTCCCTGGATTACTTGCCAATTTTCTATCTTCTTGGAATTTATTTATTTTTAGGATTGTTTTTATGTTGTATTTTAATGAATTTTTATCTTGTTGTAAACCAGCCAGAGTCATTTCATGAGAAGGGCAGTGATAAATTTGATGAATGAATGAATGAATGAATGAATGAATGAATGAATGAATGAAGCTGGAAGGGGATTGGTTGGTAAAAGCAGCATCTTTCCTGCGTCTAAGGGTGATTCCACACTGCAGCCTAAGGTGCTTCTCTCCCATGCTGCTACTGATGATAATTTCAGAAATCCCAGTGGGTTGCAGTGGGTTGGGCCATGGCAAGACCTGACTGGCCACTTCCCTCCTTCTTGGCCTTCCTTTCAATACAAGGAAGACAAACCTCACTGGCTGGCTCCTGGGCGTACTGGTCTACCAGTGCCTGCCCTTCCTTTTTAGGAATTGTTCCTTGCTCATTAGTCCCCGTGCCTTTCCTTTGCCTTCCCAGATACTTGCATGCATGGATGTCTCTACTTGCATTCCCACATTGTCTCCTATGACACTAACACAGACCCTTCCGTTTTCCTTTTCCCTCTTATTGTAGCATCGTTGTTCTGATGCTACAATAATCAAAGCAATAGGGGAGCAGGTTGTTCTTTAGTCCTTACTTCCATCTGTAGGTTCATGGAAACTTTGTACCAAGGAAGAGCTGACAGTTTGGCTTCATAGAAACAAAGTTCATAGGTTGCAATTTAATTAAAGGAAAGTGAAGGGAAAGTTTGCAATATTGCGGGCAGGGGGTGGGAAAGCACCCAGCCCAGGCAGCAACAGAAAGAGTACCCACTGGGAAATGTAAGGGTTGAATAAAGCATGTGTTTTAGAGGATAGTTCACTGACTTAATGGGTGATCATTGGCTGAGTGTACAAGATTATGGAAATAATGCAGAGAATGTATCAGCCCAGCTGCCCAAGACAAAATGGCTGCCAAGGGCAGTGGCTAGCCATTGGAGGTGAAGGAGTGTGCCAGGCACTACAACCAATTAGAGCTAGGTACTTGCCTCAATAAAATAGCTTTTCTTAAAGATGAAGGCCTAGGCAGCTGAAATGCATCAGTGCAAGCAATTGATCTAAGTAGAGTTCCCAAGTTATTCTTATATGGATCTTTTGCTCTTTTTTTTTTTTTAAATTTTCTAAGTTGGTAATTTGAATATGAAAATACTACCTTGATAAGAAAAAATGTTCAAAGCTAGATTTCTTTTTACTTATCATTGATAAGCACTGCATGCTACAATAAAAGGCATGTCTGCATCATTTTTGGTAATATTTTAATGCCACATGGCACCTTTTCAGCTTTTTCTCTGAGCTAGTTTGCATATTGTCATTCTTGTATTATATCTGCATGTTACTTTGTGACATGCATGTGATTCTCAAGAGTACATCTGTGTGTTTAACATTCAGCATGAGTACTCTTCTACAGGCTGTAGCTATGACAGCAAAATGCTTTCTGATTATCTACACAGACTAGATTAAAATAAAAATAAAAAGGAAGGAAAGAACTAGAAAATGGAGGCACCCGAGTTTTACCCCTATGTGTACAAACACCGGCATCTTTTCACCAACTATGAGAATGATGTTCTTCATTAGTGAATCCTGACTGTTGTAATAGATCATCTTTCCTCAAAAATATAAACCAAGCCTTACTACTGATTAAGTTACCAGTAGAATTAAAGTGTTAAGAACTCACTGGAGGACACATAGGATAAGGAAGAACATTAATTACATGTAACATTAATAACAAAAGTACATTAGAATATTACAATAGTGGTCTCTCTAATTTTCAAAATCCTATTAAGATGTGGTAGAAAAGTTCTGATGAAGATTTCTCTATGCCATGATTTGATGCCATTGCAAAACTGGAACTCTGCATGATGCATCTAAGGATGTAATGCTAAAATATTTCACTTCTCTGAAGCATCTGTTAAAAATATGCAAATTGTTTGATAAAAATAGGTATAAAGTGAAGGAATAATGAAAGTAATTAATTACTGAGTGACTAATGTGCAAAGAAGATGTTGCAGGATTCAAAAGTACTTTTTAATGTCAAAAGCAAAATGTGCTTGTATAGGCAACATCTAAGATTAATAAATGCCTTTTTCTGTAGTAGATTCAGTGCAAATATGGAGGGACAAGATGAATGGACCTCACTAACAAATATGAGATATCATTTCCTTGTCAGTATTAGCTAATACATCCAAGTTTTTCTGCTAGTATCTCTAAGTAATAAACTTGCAATAAGTTGGTGTTTACTCTTTCCTGCAAAATATCTCTGTAATGTGTAGTTGGGGTAATTTAAAGAGCAAGTGAAGTAACAATGCTGTACAGGTAGTCCTCACTTAACAACCACAATAGGGACTGGAAAATTGGTCATTAAGTGGGATGGTTATTAAGTGAGTCACCACATGACTGGACCTGATTTTACGGCCATTTTTTTATTATGGCCGTTAAGTGAATCACGTGGTTGTTAAACAAATCCAGCTTCTCCAATGGATGTTTTTTTGCCAGAATTCGCTTAATGACCATGTGATTTGCTTAAAGACCGCAGCGATCACTTAATGACCGCAGAGATTTGCTGAACAACCATTGTAAAAAAGGCCGCAAATCATGATCATGTGACTATGGGTGGTGGTGTGACTGTTTGCGACAGTCGTAAGTGTGAATAAAGGTTGTAAAGCACCTTTTCTGAGGCCGTTGTAACTTCAAACCATCAAACAAATGGTCATTAAGCAAGGACTACCTGTACTACAGTTTCTTCAGTCTGCTATTGAATGATGCCAAGACCATTAATATGGAATTCTTGTTTAAGAGCTTCAGCATTCTTACATTTTGTTTTGAATTGAGCTAGGTTGTGTGTGTGAATTATAATCTTAGTTGCTTCTATTTTCTTATTGTTACAATGCTTCATCTCACTGATCCCCAGTTGATGTCTGCCTCTCACCTCAGGCGTCAATGTTGCTTGTTCAGGTATAGACAATATAATGTTCCTGGGAACAATTGTACATGAAGAAGACTCCTTCTAGATTTTCTGACCTGTCTTTTTAATATAAAGGAGAAGAGGTAAAATGGGGACTTTTAACATAATCACTCCAAGAATGTCTCTAAGTCTCTAGGCAGTTTTAGAAATTGAAAGTAATGGCTGGCTGCACCCCAGTATTGTGGTTAGAGAAGCAAACTCACCAAATTGCCTCCTAGTGAAAAGGTTTTTTGTTATTGGATTCACCCACCTTGGCAATCATTTTGTGAATGGGCAAGCTCCCATCCATAACAATCATTGTGAAAGAGTGGTCATAATATTCTCTCAGTGGTCTAAATATGCCTTGTGATCCAAAAGTAGCTTATACATATTCTCAATTATCTTCTGCTCTCACTCTTAGAGTAGCCAGAAATACCCTGGCTATATAAATAGGGAAATATCCTATGCTAGCTTTGTTCAGTGTTCACAATTTTGCCATTCCCCCTACTTGGGGAGACCTCCTTGCATCCCTCCTGAAAAGCTACTCCTAAGGATTCATGGGTAATGATATAAGATATGGTGGAGGTAAAAGAAAAATCAACAAAGAAATGGGTTATTCTGTCTTACACAGATGGACATGCAAAGTCTTGAACAGGATACAAGTCACAGTATTGCTTGGTTTATCTAGCACACAAACCCTAAGAATATCTGCTCTTTTGCAAATAACTACTAACCCACAGGTCTGTATTATTTTCCATTTGCCACTTCCCCAGTAGTATTTCAAGAGATAGAGGATAAGTTCTTAACAATGTACACGAAGAGACAAAGCTCTGGAAATAATGTGCTGAACTACCCCCATCATTCTGCAAATATTTGCAACCTAATGGAACAACCAACAGAACAGTGCACCCAAACGAAGGAATCACCTGGTAAAGCCCCATCTGGAAGAGAGGTGACACCTAGCAAAGAACTACCCCTCTCCTCCCCTGAAAGCACCTGCTTCTGACGCTGGCAACCCCTGCCTGTGAAGATAGCACAGGGCACTGTTGCTGTTATCCAGAGAAGAACTGTCCAACTTGAAGGTGGGAGGAACAGGCAACCCTGTGCTGTCCCTCTGCCCCTCAAGACAATGAGTCATCTCTATTAATTGAAGATAGTGCACTACACCCATGAGACCTGGACCTTAATCCACTGTATATGCCTCTCTGTCATTTCCAAACTGCTGCTACTGAAACTCACAGCACAGAAGAGGGAAAGCCAATTGAGGTGGCAGAAGTTGGGAATGAGGTCTGAAAAATCACCCTGGAACCAGGCACAAACAGGGTTAGAGTCTGGGTTGTGGTATAACCTTTCTCTTAACCATTTGGCTATCAATGCCAGTCCTGTCGTGCCTCTGCATGAGAATCCATCGCAGAAAATACCAACCTAATGAACTATATTCCCTTGACCAACTGATTTGCAATTTCTCTGGTTTTCTGCCTTGCCTCTTTAAATATAACCATATGTACATTCTACTTTGTTTTATCTGAAGGCATCTATTTTGTCTTTCCTTCCAAATTCAAATTAAAAAAAAAAGTTTGCTTCTGCCACCCATTCTTACTTGCTTAGACAAATCAGGTGGGATTGTTGCAATTTCATTTTGAGGCATTAGCTGGCAAGGTGGAACTGATTTTTGTGCTTTAGGGAAAATTACATATGGAAATTTTACAAGGGACTTGGCTATAGTTTTTTGCACCTGAATAAGAACATATCTAATCACTTGATTGTGCATAATCACAAGTTAATGTAGCAAACTGATCTGTACCAAGACATTTGAAAAATAACATTTTAAAAGCGACCCCAGTAGCTACAAATGCTCTCCACCCTGGAAAGAAGGCTTTACAATTGTGGACCTAGACTTGTAGGTAAGATGATCTACAAATGGGAGAGATTTAACAATATGGAATTTCCTATAAGAACAATAATGCTGGAACTCTTTATGCCATTTCCAAGTCAGTTTCCTAAACAGAAGTACTTTCAGTGCTCTCATCTACATTTAGATTTGAGGTAATTTCATAATCACAGGGAAGCACTTCCCATGCAGAGTTTCTGTTCATGTGTTTCCATTTCTTTGAAAATGGAAACTAATGATTACCTAGAGACACTTTGATTTGCATGATTTGTAACAAACCATAATAGCTGCATCTGTTTTGTTTATCAGCCAAAATCTAACCTTGGCTCTGGTTCAGAGTACCCTTTGCAGGGCCAGATAAGCAGCTAAGATGGGAGATCACCAGGAAATCTAAGAGATGTAGGGTGTACTAGAAGATAAATAAATCTTCCTAGAAGATGACTGTGACAAGCTACTTCCCTACTGTTGCTAAAATTGTATGGAATATGTTGAATTTAGGGGGACGCGGTGGCGCAGTGGCTTAATGACGCCGAAAGTTGCCGGCCAGAAATGGCTGACGCTTCGCCGGTTCGAGTCCAGCCTTCGCGTTAAACAGGGTGAGCTCCTGTTTCCTCCCCAGTTCCTGTCAACCCAACAGTTCGAAAACTCACGTGAGTAGATAAATGGGGACTCTCACTCCGGTGGGAGGAAAAATGCTGGCGGCGCCTTGCAAAAAAGGAGTTGGGAGCAGTTGCCGGTAAGCACGAAAAAAAAAACCGTGCGCGCCCAAAAAGGGCGCGAAGCAACGGAAACCCCGCCTCCTGCGCTCGCCAGCTGGGCTCTGCCCTAGGAAGGAGGGAGGCTCTGGCAAACCACTTCCGAAAAACAATTGCCTTGAAAACTGCAGGGACTCGTCCAGGCAGTCACTGCAGGGACTGAGCGCAGACAAAAAAAAAAAAAAAAAATGTTGAATTTACCTCAGGGTATCTTCCCCTATTTTAATGAAATGCCTGAGGGCACATAGCCATTTCCAAAGAAGCGGGCTCCCGTTACCCAGTGAGAAGAAAGTAAAGGTGAAACCACCCATCAGCCAATTCCGTTAATGTGCCTTGATCATATCATCTTGAGACTGAGATTCAGGCCTGCCAAATTCCAAATGAAAAATAGTTGTGCCCTTTTTATTGAAATATTAATCTTGATAGTCCCCTTATCATATCATTCTTGAAAGCAATATCCAGGAGTACAATATCCATATACATTTAATCTTTGTTCTATACATTGATAAAATATGAAACTAAACTAAAAAGACATTAAAATTAGCATATTTATTGCCATTTTTATGAGATGCACTTCTGCAACAAACATAAAATCTTCTAGGATAAATCTACATCTGGCATTGTCTCAATAACTGTTAAATTTACAGTGGCATAATATTTACACTGGCTCTCTCTTTTAAAGAAACAGCTGAATTGTAGAGATGTCCTACACAATCTTTATCTTGTCATTTGATGTTGAGAGCTACTGGGTAGATGCTACTATATGAAAATATGATCCATGTATGCTCTCAGAAATAATACTTTTGAGTTATGACATATCAAGCTCTAGACTTCATTTTCTCTTTTATTTAATTTTTGTGATGTAATCTCTGTGTCCTTGGAACTGGCCCAGACTTCACTCTCCTTACAGTTTATATCTAGTATTTATGAGATTTTTACTAAAGTTTGACTGAAAAATCTTTCTCATCTTACCATAAAAAAAAGTACTCACTACATTAAAACAAGGGTCACACTCTGGAGAAAAAGTTCTTTAGAACTTGCTACTGATAAAAGAGCACTGTGCAAGACCCTAATACATTCTGTACCAAATTGGGTCCATCCATAGCACTAATTCTGTCAGACCTGAGCACAATAGATTATTAAATTGGCTTATGTGTTTTGAAAGCCAAAAATAAAAATATAATTAATAACCAATCTATATAGTTTTTTAAAAGATGATGAGGCTAATAGCATGCAAGGCAGTAAAAATAAGCACTAAGTGCTCAATAGTTACAATTAACAGCATGTAGTCTATCACAGACATTTTAAGTACTTAGCAGCATAAGGGTTAGCACAGGATGAATATGATGAATACCCTAGGTTGATTGTAGGAAAAATGGGAAGATAAGTGGGTAAAGCAAGCATAAGAGAAGGAAGAATTAAGGAGTTTTGAAGAAGCTGAGGTTGTGGGGAAAACATAGACATACAGGAAAATTCTTTAGTTAAAAAAAAAGTTACAGGTAGTCCTCGCTTACTGACTGCTTTGTTTAATGACCATTCAAAGTTACAGTGGTGCAAAAAAATAGCTTTGTGACCAGTGTTCCCATTTATGATCTTTGCAGCATCTTGTGGTCACATGGTTGCTGTCTGTGTGCTTTGCAACCAGCACACATTTATGACTGTCCCAGCATCCCATGGTCACTTGATTGCCATTTGTGTGCTTCACAACTGGCTTGCAACAAGCAGAGTTAATAAAGAAGGCAGAAATAAAATTGTAAGTTGTAGTCATGTGATCTTTTGCTTAATGACTGAAGGGAAGTGAGGTCATAAGCCTGTCATGGTGACATGATGTTTTGCCTAGCGACCATGGGGCTTAGCAATGAAGTTGTCGGTCCCAATTGTGGTTGTTAAACAAGGAATGCCTGTACTTTTCTTGGCTTACGTGTGATGGAAGTTAGCTTAGCTTCTTTTGGATACAGAAAATGGGGGCAGGGGGAGGAAGAAGGGGGTGTTTTTTGAGCAGGAGCCCTATTCTCGTCTGGATAAAGCAAAGGAAAAGAAAAGAAAAGAAAAGAAAAGAAAAGAAAAGAAAAGAAAAGAAAAGAAAAAGGAAGATTGCAAGAATCCCTGTTTTCTTTGGATAACCAAGATGGTTCATTACTATATTCTCCTCTGACTTGCTGGATGGTTAAGTGCCATTTTTATACTTTTGGGAATTTAGCTAATAAGAAGGCAAAACAGGTTTTTGAGAAATCATCATCATCATCATCATCATCATCATCATCATCATCATCATCAGAAAGACCTCTTTCTTTCTTCCTGGGCTGAGGGGAAGAGAAAAGAATACAGAGTTTCTTTAGCATAATGAACAGTGGTAGAGGCAGGGTCTGTCAGTCATTACACTAACCAAAACGCTTTACTTCTGGAGGACCTGATAAACTTTGAATTATTCCAGTGTTTTAGGATTTGTATGTTTATTTCACATTCAACATCAGAAAAATAAGATAAAATAAGACAGACATGTGTATATACAGTACAATCTATCCTTCCCATTTGGCTTAAATAGGAAGGGGCAAATCAGCCGAGATCTTACTTGGTGTCTACTTCTATAGCCCTTGCCTTTAAGCAATGCTTGCAAGAGTTTACTGAGGAAAGTAGGGTCAGCCCTTCAAGGCAGTCCAGACAGGAAACCAAAGCCATGAGTACCAACACTACCTTTATTGTAAGGTTACAGTAGCAGAATCTTGCAAGTCTGAAGGCATTTCCCTCCTTCCTGCTTTTACTTTCCATAGAACTAGGGACTGTCCCTTCTGAGACACTTACTTCAGCCTCCTTCCTCCTTTGGACTCAGATTTCATTTATCAGACTGTTATCTAGGTTGCGGCTCTTCCTCTTGTCTCCCAAGGCTATTCTCATAGCCCATGACAGAAGGGGAAGCATTAATATGCTCAACAGAGCTGCTTATTAATGCATTGTACATTGTTTGGGTCATAGTTTGCCTTTCCCAAACTAGAACGAAGTCTTCCTTTCAATAGCAGGTTATCTTTAGCAAAACATGCAGGAGCTCTCTAATCCTCCTGCTATCCACAATGATATCTGCAGGATGGTTGTCAGCTACCTTCTGCTATGACCACTTGTGATCTCATTTCTTTGGTCAGAGTACAAAAGCTGCACAAACCTTAAGGCAAATTGCAGGTTCAATTTAAGGATGGAGTAACAAATCAAATAACAACTTCTACTTAATTGGGTCCAATGCTTTTTTTTTTTTTGGCAACAACCACAATGGCATTAAAGTTTATTTTAATTGGACCTCCTGCTTTATTTTTGTCCTCTCTTGATGACACCTTCACTTGTCTGTCAGTCCTCCAAGGTAGACCAAACTTGGAAACCAAAAGTATGCAAACTAATACTACTTTTATTATAAGGTTGGTTGGTTGGTTGGTTGGTTATTTAGTTATTTATTTATTTATTTATTTATTTATTTATTTATTTATTTATTTATATTTCACATTTGTCACTGCCCATCTCACTGGAAGCGACTCTGGGTGATTTACAGTAACAGAATCTTGCAAGTCTGAATGCACTTCTCCCCTCCCTCCATTTATCTTCAAGAGAACTAGGGAAGGTCATGTCTGAGATGCTTTCTCAAATTACATTCTGCCCTGGAGTCATATTTCTTTTAGCTGACTGTTGTCTTGGTTGCAACTCTTCTTCCTGTTCTTCAAGGTTATTCCTTCTACCCGTTACATTGCTAAAGGTTGAAAAAAGACCAAGGGTTTTGCTATCCAGGACTTAATCCTTACCAACAGCAAGGCTAGTTCTGGCTTAAGCAATCTAGGCAATCACCTAAGGCACCAAATTTTAGAGCGTGCCAAAATTTAAAAAGTCTTCTAAAAAACACAATAAAAAGTGAAAAGTGGTAACGGTGCATTCCATGTTCCAGTGCACCTGCTCAAAGCTTAAATATAATTTCACAGAATTGTTGCCATATGACAACAATGGGTGCTGAGGTAATTAAAATTATTTACTGTGATTGCTAGTATTTGTAAGTCACATATTGTGATTTATAGGGTGAAAATGTCCAAGAAAAGAAAAAAATCCAGGGCTGAAAATCATAAATATAAAGTTCAAAAACATTAAGAAAAAAAGGAACAAGAAAGCACCTTTTTGAAATTCCCAACAAAATTGGAAGATGAGCCAAACCATATGACTTTGCCTAGGATGCCAAAATGTCTAGTTAGTCCTGCCAACAGTGAAGAATTGGTTGAAGAAGTGAAGGTGATTATACCTTCAAGGGGATAGTTATCATGTTATCCTTGGAGGAGGGACTGATTTCAGAAAACCAGATTTTGATGCACTCTGAATGAAGGTAAGCCAGATGCTATGGTTTGAAATCCTGAAGGAGAAATATGTTCAGGAAGGGTGGAAAATCTTATGAAATGAGATACTGAAAGCATAATTGCAAAAAATGGGAAAAATTTAAAAGGGCCAGTATGAATACATACCAAGCTGTCCAAAACGAAAAAGCAAAAAAGGGCATGCAAAGAAAATTGAAGGAAGACACGTAACCAGAGAGGAACACAAGGTAATCTTCTGAAACTGTGGGAACTGTATCAGAAAAGGAAAAGCTCAAAATGAACTGAGTATTCTGAGAAATACCAAAAACAACAAAAAGGGTTTTTTGGGGCACATTTGAAATGAAAGATACATAGCCACCTGGTAGTGGGTAATGGCTGAGAAGGCAAAACTTCTTAAGTGCAATTTTGCAACTATATTCCATAGAACGGAAATGGAACCCTGGCTAGTCATAATTGTGCCACTGTAGAAGAAGGAATTGCAGCCTAAAATAGACAAGGAGAGTGTAAGAGAGAACTTAATTAATTTAAATGAATTCAAATTTGCAGGGTCAGATGGATTACATCCTAGAGTACTGAATGAACTAGCAGAGATAATAATGGAACAGCTCTCTGTAATTTTTGAGAACTCCTGGAGGACTGGCTAGGTCCCAGAAGACTGGAGGAAAGCAAATATTACCCGCATCTTCAAAAATAGAATGAAAGAGGAAAGTAAATGTCAGCCTGATGTCTGTACTGGGCAAGGTCCTTGAACGGATTATTGAACAACATGTTTCTGAGCGCTTGGATAGGCTTGCTGCAATTTGGGCTTTGTTGCAAATAAATTATTTCAGAGTAAAGTTATCTCCTTCTTTGATAGTATTCAAGCTTAGTAGATCAGAGGAATGCTGTGGGCATAGCATAGATGGACCTCAGTAAAGCTTTAAACAAAGTCTCCCATGATATTTTTCTTTAAAAATGGTAAATGGTGGGCTGGAAGGTACTATTCTTAGGTGGACTAACAATTAAGTGGACTAACAATTGAGGACCATGCTGAAAGAATGCTCATTAAATCATTTGAGATACCTTTTTCAGAATGGTCAGAATCACCTCACTGATTTTAATATTTCCAAATAAACAATATGGACTTAAAGGAATTAACAAAAACAAGGTGGAACATTTACATACCCATCAGTATTTGAAAACGTGTAACATAAAATTCAGAATATTTGCTGCTGCTTATCTACAAATTCCTGCTGAAGTAAAATTCAGAAACGGAGTAAGTAAAGGATTATATGATTAAAAGGATGCAGAACTTAAACAGGACAATTGACATGCACCTATGGGAATATCATGGGAAGATAAATATTAAATTTACAGTGAAGATTACACTTACAGAAAACTGGTACAAAATGTTTACTAATAATATATTATTTCCATATTTATTCCTGAAATTGATAATTTGTTCTCTAAAAAAAGCTGGAAATGTAACAATCAGGTGATATAATTTTTTCATATTTAGTGGCAATGCTGTAAAGCCCAAAAATTCTGGAAGATGATTTATAATAGAATGGACACATTCTAAAGGTTGAATTCTCTTTCCAATCTTTTATTTTTCTGATTAAATATGTTGTCTGACTCCCAGCAACTCAGTTGTACAATTGTTAAAACATTTAAAACCAAAGAACAATACAAAAAACACAAAAGCAGTGCAAGACAAAAGAACAATGATGGCAAAGAGTACAAACCCAGAGGGAAAGAGAAAGGAAGGCATCAGTCAGCTTCTCCAAATAATCCCTTCTGTAGAACGACAAATTAAGTTGTGGCAGTATGCATCAATGTTAGAAATAGCCTTGTATTTGAAAAATAAATCCAATGCAGAATTCAATTCAGCATGGAAACTATGAATGGCTCTCACCCTAATGATGTTCTGAAAACCTGACTGTTCTCTCAGGACTTGGGATGGGGTGGCTCTGAAGCCCTGTATGTTGTACTTGGTGGTTTGGTTTAGTTTCTTTATCTTCTGATATCCACAACTTGTTTCTTACTTTTATTCTTGCTTTTAAAGCAAAAGCTTCCTAGAGTCATTTGGAATTTATTTATTTATTCATTTTGTATGGCCATCCATCTCAACAAGTGACTCTGTGAAGTGAACTATCTTAAAATAAATTAAAAACAGTTTTCATCACAAATATAAAAATTAAAATGCACAGCAGCCAAAGAAGCTAACACAATCAACAGTCACTAGCACAGCCAGAAAACAGGACCCTTCATGCACTTGGGTCCCCAGGCTTGAGTTGGGTGGCCTTTAAACAAAACAAAACAAAACAAACAAACAAATAAACAGACTTGTACTGCATCCAAAGTCCAAGTTTCTTTTAACATAAGGTTCTATCATTTAAGTTTTTCTATTACTTGCTAAATAAGGATGGAATTTTTAGACTAGGCAGAAATTATTATAATCTTTCATCGTGATTTACAATTTATATCAAACTGGTTATTTTTGTTAATTATTACATATTATCTTGATCTTAATAGTGATCTAAAGTTTTAAATTGACATGAAGATATTTTAATAACTATAAATTTGGAAATGAAGAAGAATTTTGTAATGCTTCTAAATCTCTCCCCTATTTACTTTTTGCTCTTCCTGCTTTTTTTTCTTGATCATGTTTTAAAATATTTAATGAAAAATAAAACTGGGGAGAAGGAAGAGAGTACTCATTAATGGCTCCATTTCAGCTTGAAGAGAAATGCTGAATGGAGTGCCACAGTGCTCTATCAATGATACGGATGAGCGAGTTGAAGAGACAAGTATGCAGATGGCACAAAACTGGGAGGAAGTACTAATATTTTAGAGGAAAGAGAGAGAGAGACCACATTATGAACCTGAGCATTTGCCCACCGTTTTCAAAGAGAAAATAAGAAATTCCTTTGAAGTCCTGAACCTCATTGATAGGGAACCAGAGGAAATATGGAATGAAATCAAAGAAGTTGTTAAGGATGAATATGAAAAAAAACATGGACAAAGACCCCAAAAAACAAACAGAAGTAAACTGGATGTCAGAACAGATGCTGAAAATTGCCAAGAAGAGAAGCCAAAGCCAGGAAAGACAAAGATCTCAGGAAAGAACTTATAAAAGAATTTCAGAGAAGTTTCTGAAGAAGTTCCAGAAAGAAGAAGCAGTATTACAACATCTGTAAAGATGCTTGCCAAATAATGCTTAAGACCATCCAGTGCAGATTAAAGCCCTACCTGAAAAAGGAGATGCCAGCTATTCAACATGGTTTTAGAAAAGATCAAGGAACAAAGATATTACTGTGGATGTATGCTGAATAAGAATACCAAAAAGAAGTCAATGTGTGTGTTACTGATTAAGGAAACGCCTTCATTAGTGTCGACCATGTCAAACTCTGCAATATGCTTAGGAAAATTAGGAATCCCAGAACATCTCATTGTCCTCATGCAAAACCTACAAAGGGCAGGAAGCCACAGTCCAGAGAGAACATGGCAAAACAGAATGGCTGCAGGTTGGCAAAAGAGCGAGACAAGTTTGTATACTCTCTCCTTATTTATTTAACCAATGTGCTAAATATATATTAAGGGAGGCTAGATTGAAAGAAGATGGGCATGATTTTAAAATTGAAGGAAGAAACATCAATAACCTGTGCTATGCTGATTATACTACTTTGATAGCTGAAAATTTAAATTATATGCAAGTTCTAGTAATGAAAGTCAAGGGGGACAGTGAAAAAATGCGACTAAGATTAAATATAAAAAGACTAAACTAATGACAACAGATATAGCATCCAGCCTTATATCTGACAATGAAGATTTTGAAGTGGTGGATAGCTTCTGCCTCTTAGGAATAACTATCATAATAAAAGAATGAGCAGTTAGGAAATATACCGCAGGCTAGCACTTGGTAAGATAGCAACTAAGGCCTTGGAAAAGATATTCAGATGCCATCATGACATGTCTAGATCTACAAAAGATAGAATTGTGCAGACTATGGTTTTCCCAATGACATTTTATGGAAGTGAAAGTTGGACTTTGAAGCAGGATAGAAAGTTAGATAGAAAGCTTTTGAAATTTGGTGTCAAAGAAGAGTCCTGAGAATAGCATGGATAGCCAGGAGGACAAACAAATGGATCATATAAGAAATGAATCAGAATTCTAACTCAAGGCACAAGTGATCAAGTTCAAATTGTCATATTTTAGACATAGTATGTGAAGACCTAATTCTCTAGATAAGTCTATAATGCTGGGAAAGGTAGAAAATAAGAGAAAAAGACGATGACTAGCAGTAAGGTGGATAGATTCAATTATAGCAGTGAAGGGTGCACCACTGGAAGACCTGAAGGGCCAGCCTGGGGATCATCCTTTATAAGGTCTGTTTGTGTGTTTGTGAAGAGTCAACACCAACTTGATGGCATAAAATTAATTAAAAAATCAAAATAAATTTAATTCTTGACAGCTGAAATTAATAAAATTGGCAAAATAAAAGTACATCAAGAGAATTCTTTTACTAGTTACTACATTAGTTTTTTTAAAATATGTAAGTCTCCAAAAGTGATTTTACCAAATCTACTAGTCTGAGGGTCAGTATATTCTAGGAATTTATAAAGGCTGACACATATGACTTCTCCCAAATGTTTCTCTTATAAACATGTGTGAAATTGCAGCTGGGCCACAGTTATGAAAACAGATAAACTATAATTACACTCAATATATATCCGACTTTGGAAGAAAATGAGTGTTACATATTCTATAAGTTCTGGTCTTGAGGAGTTGAATCAGATGTTTTAATATTCATCAAGCTAAAGCTTTTTGACTCATAATTTTTGTGTCTAGGCAGCAGGCTTGTATATTTCTTTTACAGAGGAGGAAATAAATTCTTCCAGGACATCCCAATGGGCAGGATGCTTAAATTGTAGCCATTTACTGAGAAATATTATTTTTTTAATTCAAATGCATGGACATGTGCAATTGAAGCTAAAATAATAAATGCCTGGATACACATATAGCTTTTTGAGGCTGGAATCTTTAGGGGCCACACAAGGAAGCCTTGTTAGTTGGGACCATACCATATTCCATATGCACAGGATCTCAGAAGATGGGGGAAGCTTCATCCTTATCCCCTACAATCCTCATTGTCCTCATCCCTCACTTATCTAAAGCTATCTAGATGAAAAACTATATAATGTTTCTATACATTTTAGTTAGTGAAGACCAGCCTTTATCTGAAGCTAGAGCTAAAGAATTTGTTGGTGGGGTGGGGGAAACTAAACAGAGGAAATTTTGGATTGACTCTCACAAGCCTCTGTCTTTTCAGGAAATACAGAAATAATTGATTGCCAGAATAACACTGAAATATCTCAAAACACACTGCCAGCAAAAATAATGTGAAGCAATAAATTATGCATGTTCTGTCATATGCATAATATCCACTCTCTGTGTGAAAGGACCTACAAATCCATTATTTCTCAAGGGATTATGTGTACTAGCTTTAAAACGCTGATTACCTAGTGCTGGCAACTCCAAATACCGGGTTCACATAGGAACCCTATGGCATTGGCACAACATGAAAAAGCTATATATTCATGGGCAGCTGTGTGCACCAACAGCCCAGCAGACCTTAAGCCTATGGGCTGCTGCATGAAATATTACCCATCTAAACATGGTGCTGTCCATAGGGAATAGTAGTGTGCACATCCTTCAGTGTAATATTTAAAAATAAGGATAGTTGGAATGAGATGAAACAGAGAATGTCTATGTGGAGATCTACACTTTCTTCTTGGTCCATTACAGGCCACTCATCACTTCCTGAATGCAGGAATGGATGACAGCATCTTCCTCCCACTCTTAGCCTATGTCTGTGCTTTCCAGCTTGGATTCAAAACTTCTGTGCCCTTCAGAGCGGATGGTCTCTGGCACTTCATTCCATTGTAGCAGCAGCCCCAGCTCTGACTGGCTGCAGTGTGTGGCAAGACCCTCCCCTCAGCACCTGGTCATTTTGTCCTGGGCTGCTGGGCTGCTATGTTCCCTGCTGGTGGAAGTTACTGTTATTTTTATTATCTTGCAGTTGATCCAACATCAGCCCATTAAGTCAATGAACTATCCTTAACTCTAGACTCTCATGCTCCTTTCAATCTTTCCATCCTTCCTGGGCAGCCTTTCAGATTCTGCCTAGACTGGGTGAAGCCTGTTCCCCTAGCGTTCCCACCCCCTGCCGACAGTATTGCAAAACTTCCCTTAATTTTTTTTTAAACCTCTGAAGTTGCAACATAGGAACTGTGTTTCTATGAAGCTGAACTATCATTCTTCTTTACTACAAAATTTCTATGGAACTACAGAGGAAGGAAGGAATAAAAGAGCAACCTGTTTGTTATTGTTTTGATTGATTTGTAGCATCAGAGCTATAATGGTAGCATAAGGGGAAAAAAGAAAATAAAAGTGTCTGTGTTAGTGTCAAAAGAGATAATGTGGGAAGGGGAGTGTGTGTGAAGGCATCCATCTGTGCAAACATCTGCGAAAACAATGGAAAGGCACTGGGAGGGAACAATCTTTTTTTTTTAAAAGAAAGCATTGGTAAACTGGTCCACAGAGAAGCCAGCCAGTGAGGCTGGCCTGACTTGCGTGGATGGGGAAAGCAAGAAGGAGGAGGATGACCAAACAGGTCTTGCAGTGACCATAGACCAACCTGGTCCTGTTGCCAGCCACTGTAATTATCTGGACCAGCATCTCTGCAGTTGGTTTAAGAAAAAGCTGGAAGCACCATGGGACAGAAGCAGCTTGGGGTGCAGTATGGAATTGCTCTATATTTCTTATCCCTTTGAACTGATTGGAAAGTAATAAGAACATGGTTCGTGGCTTGTATGTCTGTGCAAATATATGCAAATAGTTGACAAAGAGGAAGAATGGCTGGTGGCTTGAATTATAAATAGTCCTAAAATATATGTTTTCACACAGCCTTCAAGTTTAGTAATTTGGCTTTGGCTATTACAGGGAACTTTATTAAGCCACTGTTTATTTAATACCTTCACTAAAGATTTACAAAAGGGGCTGCTGAGTGCGTTGGTAGAGAACATCTACGTTTCTGTTTACAGACTTGCTGAAGCAAAGCATTCCTAAATGAACAATAAAGAATATCCTTATGTTGTCAGGCAGGCAGCCTGCTTTAGCAGCATCCAGCTTTGTTATTTACTGTCTGGTAAACTGGAGCTTCAGGAACAAATGAAGGAAGCTGGTTGGAGATCTAGTATTGATTATCTAATTTTTTTTAAAGGAATATGCACCTGTAAAAATCCCTAATTTCAACTGGATTCTAGCAATTGGAGGTGTTTTTTTTTGTTTTTGTTTTTTGGCCTTTCCCCCCATCTCACTGCTTCTCCACTCAAAATAGCAATTCCTTGAAACTGCCTTTCACTATCAAAATAAATCCAAACTTCAATACATCAGCCTGTGGGTAATTTACCCTACAAAATACATTTTTGTTAGGCTTTCTGGAGGGAAGAAATTGCATGTGCTGAAAGAGACTTGGAACAATCTGTGCTTTTGCATAGGGTATAGTTGTGCTGTGATTCAGAGTCACAACCTGATGAGTCAATAATAGAACTGATAGAAGTGTGCTTCAGTTACAGTTAAGCCAGACATTTCACATTTTAAATATGTGTTTTTGCATACTGATCAGCTTTGGTAGAGATTGCAGTATGTAGCAATCAACACTACTGTGTTAGTACAAGTAATGTGGAGAAGACTGAAATATTTCCTTTTGAAATCTGTTTCTTGAGGGCTTTGTTTTCTCTAAAATATGATGTCATGCTAGATCTTTGGATAAACAGTAGTTTCATCATGGAGAATTCTTCTCCTGAAGCAAATGTGAAATTTTGTTATTCTAGCAAAGAAATCCTGGGCAAAAGCTTGAAAAGCTTATGGCTGTTTCTTCAGATGGATTAGCTGATAACCACTAACTGAGCATCTGCTACTGGTATTTTAGGCCCGCTGAACAATTACAGAGAAAGAAATAAAACTCAAAGTCAGCGTACTCTTAATGAATGTATGAGGCCTTTCCAAGGATATTGTTATTCCACTCCAGGAAAAAAGCAAAGAAATATAAATTTCAGAACATGTGCATTGAAATCTGTATTATAGTGGACTACAAGAAAAACTATTTCTGTAAGGCTTCCTCTTTCCCCCCTTATCTTTCCCATATGGAATTCCATGGAGAAACATCACAAATCCAAAAATTTGGAATGAAATAGAATCCATGGAGATTAAAATTATTTCCAAAGGCTGCTCTCTTATATACATTTGGTTTTGAATAAGAAATGATAAGGTAAATTGGAAGGGACCCAGCAGGTGAGGTTAGCCCTCGGACCTATGACAGAAGTATACCCAAATGGCTCTGAAGTTCTCTGGAGGAGGAGGAGGGAAGGATATATGACATGTTAAGCTAAGGAGCAGTACCTTATTGTTGTACCAATTTTCTACTGTTCAAATACTTTTTACAAACAAATTAATACATTACTCACTTTAACTGAAACCTAATAAAATAGGTGGGCTATTGCTGGAATAAGTCTGAACAAATATGGAAGGACACTGGATTTGACCCAACAAGTGTCTCCCACAGATGGAAGGGCTACTTTGTAGGGATGTGTGAAACATTTCAAATTAGAAACAGTTGATTTATGTTCAAAATGGATTGTTCTGACCTTACTGGAAGTATTCCAGAAGTTTTTTGAGCTGTGAACACATTCAAAGTGATCAGAACAATGTTGTAATACCAATAGAAGAGAATATAGCTACTGTATATAAACAGAGAGCAAACCCCACTCCATTCTAGCACTGGCACTGAAGATGTTACCTAGCTGGGTAATGAAATGTTTGCAAGAAAACAACCAAGCTCAGAGAACCCCAAGGACTCCACAGTGTTGTAATACTTCTGGTAAGGCCTGGTAAGCTTTTGAACATAAAACATTGTGTTTTGAGCATTTTGAGCTTGAAATGGAGCGTTCTGAGCACAGTCTTTATACCTCCCATCCACAAGGCCACTTCCTTACATGGAAGAACTACTCCCATATGCTTTTGATCCAGTAGAGTATTTCTGCTGGTGGAATAAATGAGGATTCTTCTCCCCCCATTTCTTTTAAGACTCCTGGAAAAACTGGAAAGCACTAACAAAATAAACCCTCTGGATGAAAAACATGCAGTCTCTTCCATCTATAATAAAAAATTCTCCATTTAACCCAAATTTGGTTGGAATATTCCTCCTGTTATTCCCTGAGAGGCCAGCAAGGAACTGAAGCAAGAAAGCCATCATCTGTGTGCAGGTTTCTCTATAAAGTTGCCTAAGAGAGTGATGTCAGCTACAGTGAAAAATGAGGCCTAACCATAAGGTTTGTTTGTCCCAAGAAACACAATACTGGGTTTCAAGGAATCCAGGAGCTTAAATGTTGAAGCTGAACCTTTTACACCATCAGCATCCTGATTGAGTTTGAACTTGAAACACTGCTTTGGACCCAAGGGAATATTCATCTGCCATTTGCAGGGATAATGGGAATGCTGCCATACCACAAGTGGTGTGGAAATCTCCCCCTATTTCTATGGATGACTCTGAAGTTGGGAATCTGATAACCAATCCCTGGTTCTGACTCATCTACTGTTGAGATGGAAATAGTTCCCCATACTGGTAGAAAGCTGGGGAGAAAAATAAGGCCTGTGAGAAAGCTGACATATGATAAACCTGGAGTGGCCAGTTCTAAATCTGTCTACCCTCCTTAAGGTTTTGCACTGAATATGTGGGATTTTAAGCACGTGTTACGAGGGCTTCAAGGTATTCTCCAAAATGTCAGGGTTTTTTTTTTTTTTTTTACATCCTCCATCTAGCAATGGGGCGGACAGTGCACAACCATATGGATGGGTATTGGTGGGAAGCCCTGGGTGGAATGCTGAAGAAATGGTTGACAGTGAGGGAGAAGAAGGCTGTGCTTTATACAAAGACTTTTTAAATGCTTAATTGAGTTTAACTCAGTTGTGAGTTGTGATTTGACCAGGCATTGGTGGAACAGGACACATTTGGTTCTGTGTCCAGTACAAGCTATCTTTGAAGTAGTTGTGTCTAGTGACCCACACCTAAGGCAGAGAAACAATGAATGCAGATCTATCAAAATCCCCCTGCTTTTGCCTTCTGAGTCCTTATTGCAATGCATCCTACATTTTTGCAGCTGGAACCTGCTCTGCACACCATTGCTGGATACAGATCTTAACATTGGAACCAGCCCTCTACAGCACTGATGCCCCGTGGGTATCCCAACTCTCTGAAACCATCTGCCAATCTGTAAAGAGGAACTACAAAGTGGTCAGTGAGATTGGTGTTGAAAGAGGGAACAACTACATCAGCAAAATAAACTACATGTAGGACAGAAGAACAGTGAAAGGGGCAATGCCTTCTAATTCCACTAACAAACTGAAGTTGAAAAAGACAGGAGTGGGGTGATTTGTTTAAGAAAGAAGGAACCTTGAAACACTGAATGACAGTTTTGGTGTCATAGTTTCCCAGTTAAAAAGATAGACATCAAGTGTGTTGATGCCTTGGCAACACCAAAACAACATTGTATATGAAATAATAGTTGTAGTATATATCAGAAGGGTACTGTCGCAGCACTGGCCTTTCCAAACAAAGCTCATCCACTTTAGAGATAGAGTCAACTTACCTTCTAGTGGTGTCCTTCACAAAATACTTTCAGTAAAATGTACTTTATTGCTGGGCAGAGTCCTATCACTCTACATCTCCACCAAATTCATGGGAAATGACATGGCAGCTGGCCATTGTTCACAGCACCAGAGAGCTGGGAAGAGGCTGTTATAGGAGTTTGGTCGTTCACAAAATGGCTGCCATACAAAAATGCTGCCTGATGTTCTCACTATCCTTTTTTTCCTGCTTATTTTTATTCTTTTCCTAGGCAGGTGAGCAGATTTCCAAACCACCCAGCACTGGGATGCAGCCATATAACATTTTAGAACACTTACAGGAAGCATTGGGACTCAGAGGCATTATTGGACATAAAGACAATGCCAGAGGCTTGCAGTAGTTTGTAGGGTGCCAACTTTTCCTTTTTGAAGAAATTAAAACATGTTTTTTAAAAACAGGAAAAGTCAGATGAGCACCAAGGGAGGTGGTTATGGGCAGAGTGGTCCCTAAATACTAGTTGAGTGCCCCAGTTGAACAGCAATAAACTAAGAAGAGGTAAGTCACATGGGAAAGAGAATGCAGTATCTTTCCTGTGATACTTTTACAGAACGTCCTCACCTCTATTTTAGCAGGGTAGACTGGTGATAGTCCAAGATATTTTATTTAAAACATTTTATAAATGTGTTCAGGCCCTCAGAAGGATCCACAAGAGAGTTTACAGCATTAAAACAACAAACCAGCGAGTATTAAAATAAAACATAATCTATTTAAAAAAGACATTTAAGAGTTAAAGAAAATAAAAAGTTTAGTGGGATTTTAAAAAGTGATATATTTCTCCTTAAGATCTTAAAGACTAATCTAACCTTGTGTGTGTGTGTGTGTGTGTGTGTGTGTGTGCACATTTGGGGGTGGGGGTCTGCAACTGGGTATCCCTACCAAATATGTCTCCTGCCCTTATTTGTGAATATGTCCTATTGAGGAAATAATCTGTTCTGTCTTTAATTTTCAAACATGAATTTGGTGCGTATGCGTACAGAGAAGAAAATTGGTGTCCAAGATATGTTGTGACTGCAAGATGGGTTCCAGGAAATTATTTGTTATTGCTGATACATTTAATGAGTGATTTATTGGGAAAATGGCTTAAATGGAAACAAGTTTATGCTATGCAATACTGAGCCTTAATGCTGTATATTTTATTGTTTTGCTTACGTCATAGGTTAAGTCTTTTAAAAAATAAATTGAAATGGATGACTCAGTAAATTTATTGAGAAATGAAGCTTTGATTGCATCTCATTTGAGCTCCATTTACATCCATATAACTTTACCAATTTCAATGGCTCCTAATTTACAGCTGAATTTAATGGAAATCCATGAAATTTTGGTTGGAGGTTGTCATTTGTGGTTCATTCGTCAACTGACAAACATGATAAAGGAAGGCAGTTGTCATATCAAGTCACTACTAGCCATTTCCATCAATGTGACTAACTCTTAATTCTGTAGAGCAAGGGGGTAGTTCAGCTTCAGTGCATTAACAGGATTAAGTATTTAGGTGAAGACACATAACTCATATCATGGGTATTTGTTCACTAGTAGTACAGGTAGTCCTCATTCAGCGACCACTCATTCAGCAACCATTCAAAGTTAAGACGATGCTGAATGGGGGGACTTACAACCAGTCCTTGTGGTTGCAGCTGCCACAGCATTCCCACGGTCATGTGATTGTGATTCGTGTGTTTGGCAACCGGCTTGCAGTTACAACAGTCACAGCCTCCTGCAATCACATGATCGCCATTTGCAACCTTCACTGCCAGCTTCTGACAAGCAAAGTCAATGGGGAAGTCAGCAGGAGGATGCAAATGGCGATCACATGACTGAGGGATGCTGCAAGCCGGTGGGATTCGCATAACAATGGCAACTGGGACTGCTGGAACTGCTGTCGTAAGTCAGTGTGGTCACATGACATCATGCCTTACAACCGCATCACTTAGTGATGGAGTTGCCAGTCCCAATTACTGTTGTTAAGCGAGGACTACCTGAATGGGGTTCAAGAAAACTCGTCAAGTATTTAGCATATTTCTAGACCTACCATTTTTGGATGAAAGATGCTATTTCTCTTTCAGGGGTGAATGCATAGAATAATTTGGTCTTATTAATATCTTTTTTTTTTTTTTATATATATATTTTTTATTTTTTACAACAAACACATACAAACAATAACATAAAAAACATTAAAAAAAACCATCTTCCATTTTAAACCGTGTGTCAGCCAGTTACCAATCATTTGTGCCATCCTTTCATAGTCTTCACTCATCATTTATATAAAATCTCATGTCATCTGTCTAACATATATTTATATATTTATCAATTATCAATTATTATTCATTTGTTACTAGTCTATAACATCAGCTTTCATAATAAGATTTATATCATTTTTATCCATTGATTATATATATATATATATATAGTAATTTATATCAGTTTGTCAAGTTTCTATTATATAATTTGCTGATCTATTACATTACTATATCTTTTCATCCAACCATTGATAAAACAGATCCCATATCATATAGAATTGTTTATCTTCTTGCTCTCTAATTTCAAATGTTAATTTACTCATCTCTGCACATTCCATAATTTTCTTAATAACTTCCTCCTGCATAGGTACTTTTTCATTTTTCCAGTTTTTAGCAAATACAATTCTAGCCGCTGTCAAAACATTTACAATCAAATATTTCAGTTCTTTACTATATGTTTCAGGTATAATTCCTAATAGAAATGTCTCTGGTTTAAAGTCTATATGTTGTTTTGTCATTTTTTCCAACCATGTGTGGATTTTAATCCAATATCTTTTAGCTTCTGGACATGTCCACCACATATGGTAATATGTACCGGGCTTCTGATGACACTTCCAACATTTATCAGACTTGTTCTTATACATTCTCGCAATCCTTGCTGGAGGTAAATGCCACCTATAAAACATCTTATACAAGTTTTCTTTATATGCAGTTGACATTGTCATTTTATAGTTTTGAGACCATAGTTTTTGCCACTTCTCTAAATCAATTCCATATCCAAAATTTTTCCCCCATGCAATCATTGTATCTTTAACCTGTTCTTCCTCCATCTTAAATTCTAGTAAATGTCCATAAAGTTTTTTAATCACCTTTTCATCAGTGCCCATCAAAATTTTATCTAAAACAGTCAACTCATCATAGATACCTTCTGTTTTAAAATCTTTATCAAATCTAGATTGTATTTGCAAATATGAAAACCAGTTCATTTTTATACCTTGTTCTTCTAACGCTTGCATAGTTTTAAGTTCACCCTTTTCATTCAATATCTCAGTATATCTAACTGTTTGTTCCTTTTTATATGTTATTGGATAAGAAAAAGCTTCAATAGTGGATATCCATCGTGGAACTTTTAAATAATATTGTCTTCTTATCTTCTCCCAGTTTAAAAATAATACCTCTCGAATATAGTGCCTTCTAAAGTAGCCCTGTGTTTTCGTTCCCTTATACCATAAGAAAGCATGCCAGCCCAACAACAGGTCATGTCCCTCTAAAGTCAATAGTCTATTATTTCTTAAAGTTATCCAGTCCTTTACCCACATCAGATTTGTCGCCTGATAGTATAATTCCCAGTTAGGCAAGGCAAACCCACCTCTTACTCTTGCATCTTGTAGTAATTTAAGCTTTATTCTTGCTTTTTGCCCTGCCAGATATATTTCAATACAATTTTATTTAAATCATCAAAAAACTCTTTCCCTAAACGAATTGGAATTGTCTGGAATAAATATAACATCCTAGGCAATATATTCATCTTAATAGTAGATATTCTCCCAGTCATTGATAATTGTAAATTCTCCCATTTTGTCAGATCTATTACAATCTGTCGTTTAAGTTTAAGATAATTATCCTCCTTCAATGTACTACATCTTGGTGTAATGTTATTACTATTATTATTATTATTATTATTAATATCTTGATTTCAGCTTTTTTACTAGCTTTAGTTACTGTGCAGCTCTACATGCTACAAAGAGAGACAGAATAGGAGGTAGATGGGAAAATGTTTGGAAAATAAGTTCCCTTTGCTCCTACCCTCTTTTCCTTTCACAGATTCCAAGGAGAAGAAATGAACTAGAGTTGGACTGGCATCAATTCCATGTCACTACATCTTTACCATGTCAAGGAATTTTAAAAGTTTGGATTCTTCAGATCCACAACCTTTCCTAAAATGCTACCAAAATGGCTTTAAAAATAGACAGCACCAGCTGAAAACTATTCCACAGTTTCATGAAGGAAAGTGTTGGAATTCAGCTTTGCAAGCACTAGCTTTCTGCACCTATATATCTATTGATCACTAGGGGATATAGATGTAGGAATAATTAGCAGAGGGACTCTTCATATTTATTTCCTTTCCTTGTTTACACGACTTACTTTTCATGTCTCTACATAACATGCCTCATGATATTTTAGTGATATTCTTAGGGCTTTCATCTAAGTTCACTTCCTTTTATCTTCTGACTTTGACCTATTCAGTTCAGATATTTACCTGTTTTATTTATTTACTTGTTGTATTTCTAGGCCACCCACCTCCCAAATGACTCTGGACAACTTCACAAACTAAAAGCACAATAAAATAAAGAAAAAATAAAACATAGAGTGGCATGTTGAGGGAAACCACAAACGGTGCATCATATTGTCATTTTACTCATCACTAAAAGGGAACCTGCCCATATCACCTAGCTCCAATCTTGGGAAAACAACCAGTTTTTTTAAAAGATTGCCTAAAGTTGGGCAAGGTAGGGATTATATGGATCTCTAGGGGGGATGTTGCTCCAAAGGGCAGGTGCCATGACAAAGAAGGCCCACCTCCTAGGTCCTACAACATAACATTATTTAAATGATAGGACCCAGAGTAGGCTGGCCTTGTCAGAGTGAATAGGATGGGTAGGCACTACCAGAGACACATGTTCCCTCACGTAGCTAGGCCTTGAGCCATGGGAAACTTTATATGTGATAACCAGCATTTTGAATTACTTCTGGAAGCCAACCAGCAACCAATACAGCTCACACATCAGGGATGTTAGGTGGCATAATGAGGCTTACCCTACAGTGCTCGTGCTTCTGCAATCTGGACCAGCTGTAATTTATGGGTGGTCTTCAAAGCTGCCTATGAGGTCCGTATTGCAGTTGTCCAATTGTAAGTGACTGTGATCAAGGTGTGAGTGACTGTGAGGAGGGCATCTTGATTCAGGAAATGGGTGTAACTGGTGCCCAAGCTGAACCTGTGCAAAGGCCCTCCTGGCCAGAGCTGCCACTTGCTCCTCAAGCAGGAGCTGAGAGTCCAGAAAGAACCCCCCACCCCCACCCCCAGGTTCTGCACAGGTTTTAATCAGGGCAGGGCAGTTCCCCTCAGGACTGAAGATTGAAAGTACACAGAACTAGGAGGTCTAACATTTGGTCAATTCTTTGAGATAGGCCAGGTCAGGAACCTGACACTGAAAGGACTATTGGAACTCTACTTTACTATAATAGGGTATAATAACAGAATTTTGAAAGCCTATCAGAGTTTTTGTCTGTCCTCTCTTATACCATGCAGAATCAAGGCAGAATATTTTGAATCTCTTTCTTACATTTACTTCTTTTGTCTCTTTTATCTGTTAATGGCTTTTGAATTCTTTCACTATCTCTGCATTCTTCAACACACTCAAAGCCACTTGGACTTGCTAGTGTTGAACCTGTTCCTGTTCCTCCCCATCCAGGCTCCAACAGCTTCCAGGCACTGAGACAAGACCTGGACAGCATTGCTTGGTTGGTGAAGGGTCAACATATATAACTGGGTATCAGCATACTAATGATACTGGACCCCAAACTGATGGATGACCTCCCCTAATGGTCTCATGTAGATGTTAAACAGGAGGGATGGGAGTGTCAAGCCCTGAGGAACCCCACAAGCCAAGGTTTTGGGGCTCTCCCCATCAATGCAGAGGGGGACCATCCAAGAGGGGAACCACTACAACACTGTGCCCCATCTCTTAGCCCACTGTTTCTTAACCTTAGCAATCTTGGGATCATGCTGGCTGGGGAATTCTGGGAGGTGAAGTCCACTCATCTTAAAGTTGCCATGGTTGAGAAACACTGCCTTAGCCAGTAAAGAAGGACAGCATGGTTCATTGTACTGAAAGCCACTGAGAATTCTAGAAGGGTCAGGATGGTTGAATATCCCACCTCCCATGCTGACTCTGCCAAAGGTCTACAAGTATAACCAATGTCATTTGCATACTATGGCTCAACCTGAAACCTGACTGAAAAGGGTCTAGAATCTAATCCGTTTCATCCAGGACCTTCTGTAATTGCAGCCCAACCACCTTTCCCAAAAAGGGAAAGTTGGAGACTGGTTGATAATTGTCCAGGGTGGTTGAGTTCAGTGATGGCCTCTTGGAAGAGCACAAAGCTCATTGCTGTAGACAGACTCGGGCTTTCCCAAATAAAGCATATCTTTCTTTTCTTTCACATAAACACCACCCTCAGAAATACGTCCTTACCAAAGTTATGCTCCTAAACTTGAGTGTTTCCTTTTCCATGCATTCTTCCGCTATGTAAAATTATCTGTTATCCAACAAAGGTCACATCCCAGCCCTTGGACAGAAAGCTCTAAAGAATTCTTATACTCCTTGGAAAGCCCTCAAGAATTTATATGTCTGTGTGAAATGGTTTTTCATTCTGTCTTCTAGAGGTTACATACACAGGTATGTTTATAGGAATCTGATAAATAATCTCAACACTGAATTATTGTTTTTAGCAAACCAGAACTTAAATAGATTTTTAAGAAGTTCTCCATCTGTGTGGTTTATGTAGGTCAGAATTTTAAATTAACACTAAATTAAATGTTCTCCTGTTAAAAGGAGAGGGTTCAAAAGAGCCACGGCTCTTTTTCATAAAGGAAACATGCATGTCAAATCTCTTGGAGGAATTTTATTATTTTCATCTGTAATTTATATACCTCATCCAACGTGAACATTCTCAGACACCACACAGTGATAAAACAATCTCAATACATAAACAGACAATATATATGGTATATTTGACTAACTTGATAGAAATTTATATTAAGCCACTTCTACACAATATATAAAGATAAATCACAATTGTTACAAAAGTGTTATGGCATGGACACCACTGGTCTTTCTAGAGTCTGGATTGGCTACCTTAATCTTTGTACTGTGGCTTCATCTATGAAATTAGCGGTTGCCCCTGAGTCCACAAGAGCAAAGAGCTCTACTGGCCTGAATCTAAACAAAGAGTAACAGGAACAGTAAAGTATGCTTGCTTGCTGTTGGCTGTCTTAATTGTCTGAGGAACCCCCTTCAAAACCCCTGGGAGAGGGCCCTGCAAAGTTTCCTGATGCCATCACTTTGAAGTGAATTGGGCACTTGCCTGCTACAAGTTCCATAGATTTACAGGTCCTGCATCTTGTTGCTATGTCAGAAACCTGAAATTTCATTGTGCACGATCTGGCTATATGTCCAGGCTCCATAGTAAAAGCACAGGCCCGGATCCCTTCTTTGTTTCTTTCCGTATGATCTCTTGGCTGCTCTACTTTGCATGGGCTCTCCTTTTCCTGGATTCCAAGGAGGCCATTGGAAGAGGGGTAATGGGGGAAGAGAGGCTATAAAACGTTTCCCCCTTGCCATTTCTTCCCTGCCTCAACAATTCCAGCCTGCCATCTGTTATCACACCACATTGGAAATATTTTTTCCCAAATTATTTGTGGTGTGTTGTCTCACTAGCTCATTTCTCAGTTCTTCAGCAAGCCTTCTCTGAACTGGTCAATCAGGTCCAGGTCATTTCATCCCACATATCTGCCAAATAATTTAAAATCCAATATATATATATAACTTCACTCTCTGCTGACCTTGCCTGAGTTTGCAGATCTCACAGCTGAAAGTCAGGTGCCGCATGGAATCACCAAAGTAACTTTTAAATCTTCACACAAAGTCTTGGTAATTGTCCAGATAGGTATGGCCCACTTAGCTGCTCCTTCTTTTAGTAAACTGAGCACAAAAGTCACCTTGGCGCGATCTGTGGGAAGCTCCACTAGTCTTCCCACCATAAACAGTTCACATTAAGTCATAAAGGTCAGGAATTGGTTCTGATCTCTGAATTTTTCTGGCAAGTCCCATGAGAACACAGAAACATTGGCTGTGCTGCAGGTGGCTGTGCTGCAGGCTGCTGCCCTGGGGCAGGCAAATTCTGTCCTAACTGTTGTTAGCTGCATCATGGCATTTTATAAATTGGTTATTTGTATATCCACTTGCTGCTGGTGTTGCAACAATGCTGCAACTAGGTGCTCAGCAGATAGCAGTGTCCCTTGAGGATCAGAGGCCATCTCCAGTAGCCATTGTGAGATCTTCTGCTTCTCTAGAAAGAGGGAGGAGACTTGCAAGATTGATGTCACCCTACGAGGTAGACCAGACTAAGAAACCAATGCCATATAGGTCAGGACTACTTTTAATGTAACAGAATCTTGCAAGTCTGAATGTGCTTCTCCCCCTCTCTCTTTATCTTTGTGTGAACTAAGGAGGGGGTTGTCTGAGACATTTACTCAAGTTACTTTCTTGGCCTGGGCTCAGGCACCTTTTATGTGACCATTGCCTTAGTAGCAGCTCTTCCTCCTGTCCTTCAAGGCCATTCCCTCTGTCCTCTACAGCGGTTTAGATAAGCCGTTCTTATGTTTCTTTAGGTTATGGTCAATGAAAGCAAAAGCTCAAATTCAAGACAAATTGAACAAGCAAATAGTAAAAACACAATAGATCTTTCTAACTGTTAATTATGGTAAGTTATATTTTTTAAAAATATAATAATACTGACCTGTGAAATAAGATATCAACATTAGTATATATTGTATATACTAAATATATATATTTGTACTGCCTGATAATGCTTTTAAATTTCAGTTATAAATTATTTAATCAAAGAAATGTTGAGTTCCGCTTAACTTCCTGTTGTGAATTTGGTTTGTTTGGGAGCAGATATTGAATCGGTCCCAGAATAGTACTGCTTAAATTCTTTTGCTTCTTCGAGATTGAAGCAACTGTTCAGCCAAAAGCATCTTCCATTCCAAGTAACCCTTTTCAAGAGTTCCCAGAAATCAATTTAAAATTGCATATTGCAGAGAGCTAAATTTACATTATGTTCTTTAACACACCACAACAGAAATATACCCATGGAGCTTAATTTGACAAGGCCATCTGCCTATAATACATATTTCCAGGATGTACATATTTCTGTGTTGTACTAAAGTCTTGATTCTCCCTTTTAACCTATTTGTATACATTTTCATTCACCTATGACAATGTAGCTCCAACTTTTCTCATCCAAGCATATCAAATCCATGATTATGAACACCTTATGAAGGAATTGGAATCGTGAGAACAAAGTCATGCTTACCTACTGTCAGATAAATGTCCATCTCCCCTTACATTTTATTCTTCTTCCCTCATCTCACTTCCCTACTTTCTAGGCTAACAGTGGTCATGCAATTGTCAAACAGTTCTAACGAAACTACAATGCAACAGTACAACAGGACACTTTATAACATACAAAAAAATGAGAGCATTTGGTGGTCAAAATCAGAGAGAGAGGGGGGCTTGCTAGATATGAGCTAAGAATACAGATGCTAGATAGCTACGGGTAGTTCTGTAAATTCCCAAAGCCTTTTTCCAGTCCCATCACCAGTTAGACTTAGGTCAAACAGATTTACCCATAACATATCTTGACATCCTTTTACCGTATTTTTCCAACTATAAGACGATACTTTTTTCTAAAATCCTTACCCTAAAAATTGAAGGGCGTCTTATTCAAGGAAGTCAACTGAGGAGAGAACCGCGCGGTTGCAAAACTGCCCATACTTTGTTTCTGCAGAGAGGCTTCCTCCTATTGCTAGCCTCCAGTCACGAGTGAAATAGCTTGTCTCCCAAACAGACTTCCTCCAGTCACGAGCCTGATGTAACTGACATCAGCTGATGCTACAAACCAATTAGAGGAAGGCTGTTTGCAGAGACAAGCTATCGGCAGTTTCACTTGTGCTTGAGTGTAATCAGTTATGCAAAAGAACCTGGAAATAGAGCTCCAGAGAGACGGTTTGGACCTCCTCCCACTGAGTGTATCAAGTAAATGTTAACAAATTACTAAATAAAAATGTGTTCTGCACTATCTTTAAAATATTGATTTCTTAATTTTGGGTTGGAAAAGTGGGGGTCGTCTTGTACATGGGGGCGTCTTATTGTCGGAAAAATACGGTAATTCAAATCTTGGCGTCATTATCATTTATTCCACAATACTTAGCTGTATCTTATTTTTATACCTGGTGGTGTATTATAAACAGTAAATCTGTACAAAAAACAATATCCAGCAGTATAAAACCATAGAAAATCTACATATTAATAACCTATATCATTGTCATTATCTACTGCGATTAATAAAAGCATGAGTTAGTTAGGAGCTGCCTTCCCTATCTTGGAAAATTCATCTGAATATGTGAAATATCAGGGGAAATAATGGAGGACAGCTGGATGTGAGCCCTCCAGCTTTCTCTTTGGGGCTTTTGGCAATTCAGCTGTAAGACATGTGTGTCACAATTGGCCTCAGGAGAAAATGGCAACACATCTCCTCACTTCAAGGCCTGCTATTTTAACATCTGGCATAACAGACATGGGAGACTTAAATTGAGCAATGAGAGTATGTTGATAGCGTTCCCTCTTGGATGATTGAATTAAGGAAAATGCCATTTTTTTTTTCTTGGCTGTATTCAGCTGTCAGAAACTAGGTGGATGCCAGGGTTAATGTAAACATTAAAAATATTGTTGATCATTTGTTAAATTTGCAGTAATAAAGCAAATTAAACATTTAAAAATTACTTTTGCTTTAGCATTTACTAGCATTCATTTTCTTTACTTTTATTTTGAAATGCTTCAGAAGAACAGATGAAGCCGATGAATGTGTTTCTGTTGAACAAATCAAAAGAATGTTAAAGAGCAAAGCAAAGGAAGATGGATCATTTTTTGTGAGGCCTTGACAAAGCTATACAATCCCCAATGTTTAATTTTATAGCACTATTTATACCATCTAGAATGAAATTCCTGCTGTTTACATTGTACAAGGGATTTTCTTTGTTGAAGATAGATCTTTATTCGCCATTCAGTTTCTAAGCAATGTGTATTTTGATATATTAAGCTGGATGTTTTCATGGTATAAACAGAATGCTGGTTCTTTTCTGCTTTTAAAAAATGAAGCTAACAATGAAAAAGCAAAACTGGCACGAATTTCATATAGTTTGGTTCACATCTAACAAAAAATCATTTTTTTCCCTTCATAAACAGTTTTGACAAACCTTGGCTTTGTGCATTCTCTCTCTCTCTTTTTCTTTAGCCATGATAAATAACTGGAAATGCTGTTTTTAAGTAAAGGAGTTTTCCTACAACATCTAAGCTTAGGGAATTGTGGAACAATGGATTCAGAACAAGTTAGGATCTCAAATGATGGTTATTATGAAGCTTGTCCTCTAACTATTTAAATGATTTGCTGTTTCCAATGTTCAGTCATCTTGGGAAACTGTAGTTAATTTAAAAATGAAAGTTTCCAGTCTCTATGTAGCTGTAAAAGAGATGGAAAAGTGAAGGAGATTGTATAGGCAAGAAATAATGGCTCCACATTAAGTATAAACTTGACTATCTGCTGTAGGACCTGTCATCTTCTAAGCTGTATCTAGTAATATCAGTTCTTATCTACATTATCTCTGTATTCCAAACTGAATGCAGGCCATCTAGATCAGAGTTTTTCCAACTTGGCCATTTTAAGATCTGTGGACTTCAGCCCCCAGAACTCCCCAGCCAGCATGGGAGTTGAAGTCTACATGTGGGAATGTGGAGGTCCCAGCATGGGATTTGAAGTCCAGGCATCCTAAAGTTGCCAAGTTTGAAAAACCCTGATCTACTGTAGAGTAACTAATCAAAGGTTAACCTTCTATTTTTACTATAACATTCTATATAGTATACAGCACAAGTTTTAGCAGCCTGTGCCTCTTAGCTGATGAACTGAGTATGGGTTGCAGGTGACAAATGGTGTGGCATCTCATAAAACATTTCCTCTTCTTACTACAGAAAAAGTACAGAAGTACAAGTAGCAGTTGGACATTTTGCAGATTTGGTCTACCCCTGGCTTGCACGAGTGGATGACGGCAGCAAATGGCTCACTAGTTCCTTTTAAAATTAAGCCTCTCTTGCCCATGTAACCAAAGCATATTATCTGTAGCCGTTATGGTTCATCGAAACGGACTGGTATGGTTTCTATTGAGAGTGAGGGCTAAAGGTTGAATTTCAGGTTAAAATAAAAGTCTTGGTGGAATAGATGGCGACTGAAGAAAAAACAGAAAGGGAGCACGATGGATGCACTCACACAAGCAAAGCACGGTTTATTTTTTACCATAGCGGTATATAAACCAGAATTTTCTAACTGCACACAACATCCTGAACCAAAAAGCATGGCTCACTAATTATATTCAAATTCATGCAACATGCGCAGCTATAACCCCACATTACAGCTTAGCACAATGTAAAAACAAGGAGGGAGGGGGGTCTTTTTGCAAAGCAATATGCACTTGTCCAAATTCCTCTTTTCCAGATCCTCAATTTTCCACTAAAATATTGTAGCTTTGATTTAGGATTTTTTTTTTTTTTTAATTCTGTATCGGGGCCAGTAACATATACTCATTACATATAAACTATGATAAATGTCATTATTTTCAGTCAGCATCAAGTTAATATAGTTAAAACCAACTGTCATTAAGAGCCGGGCTCTAATCTGCTGGCAGGAGAACAAAAACAAGAAACTCTTCTGGGAAGTTAATTATTAAGCATATGATAAAAACCTATTATCTTTAATAGCTAAAAGATAAGAAGTCTATTAAGGATGCTTTCTACAATGAAGCTCTGCTGGTTCTTGCTAGTTAAGGAGCTGGTATTCTTTCCTGATTATTTAATGCTATAACCCAGGTGAGGAAGAAGAATGGCCTACTGCATCATTTCTATATTTAGCAAAGCTCTCCAGTAAATTGCACTAACAATATACTGACATTTACACAATCTGTCTCAGGCATATCACACTTCATCAATACTAAATTCCTCTGGCCATTTACACAGCAACTGATATAATTGCACACAAGACTTGTTGGGAGTGTATTTTCCAGGTCCTCAGAAACCCTAGGAGGAATTTTATAACTGATGGCTGCTTAGGCAGATATTAAATTTGCAAATGTTGTCTCATGTGCTTGCATTTCACCTGACTCGAGAAGGAAAAGGAAGGTGGAAGATGAATGTTTATTAATGTAGCAGCCATCAGAAAGAAGAGATATTAGTTGCTCATGTACTTGTAAAACAATTGTCCCTTTTAGTGTTTTAGCAGATTGGAAGACTATAGAAATGAGATCAAGATGGATATTTCAAATTTTTATCTTTAAACAGATCCTCACATCTCATTGGGCTCAAATCTTTCATTAAGCATGGTTTGTTATAACTCTTGTTTGTTGAAAAAGCCATAGTGGTTTTGTTTACTTATAACGTTAAGCCACAGGGACCGAGTTCACACATTGCATTAAGCTGAAACCAGGCCAACCATATTTTGACTTAAACACAGTCCATGAATCAAGGCATTCAGTTTTACTATTGGAATTTCTGGCAAAAAAAAAAAAAAGCTTCCATTTGTTAATCTTTCCCCAACAGATGTTGTCAAATGGAACTTATGTTCCTAAGCTGATCTTAATGTCTTAGATATAAATAAATGGCTACAAATGGACTAAAATATAAAACTGTTTATAGAACCCCACAACATACATACCTGCACACAAAGGTACAGAGGAGATTAACAAATGTGGCTAAAATGGTTAGAGGCACCAAACTATCCCCAAGACATCGGGGAAAAAAATCTTTGTATCATTTGTAAATATTATAAGGATTATTTGTTCATATTGTAAGGGATTTTAGGCTACTTACAAATATTTTCTTCTGGAAATATTTTGTGGTACTCCTGAGAGGACTTTGGGGAAAGTTGTGTATTTTGTATTAAATAATAATGGACATTAGTTAAAAAAAAATATATCTCCAAATGATTCTGTTAATACTGCCTCCCTTCCCCCAAGTTGCAATTTGTTTATCTAATGTTCTGGTCAGTGTGATGCACCAAGCTTTGGTTTCTAAAATGTCACTTTGGATTTGGGGACTAAATCAAATTAGAGAACCTCTGATTTAGTTAAAATCACAATTGACAATCTCCCAAATTGGGGCTGAATCAATAGGTGTACTGCTGTATGGTACATTTATACACACTGAGACCATAATCTGTAATAGCTGTTATGGATTTTGCCTCTTAAGCATACAATTGTATTAACTCTCATTTGCAAATTATTTAATGATCTATTTGTACCACTCATGTTAAATCTTCCTGCTGCTTTTGCTATTTTTACTGAATTCTTTTTCCACGGAGGTCAACCAAAATGCCTGCCCCAAACTGGTACTGGCTCTGGGGATATAGCCAAGCATTTAATTATTTTTTGCTTTAAAAAATTGCAAACATATTATTGCTGTGAGATAATACTTGATTATGTAAAGAAAGCTTTTCTTGCCATTCTAAGCAGTTCTCATGATGATGAAAGTATTTTTTTTTCTTATTTGCTAAATCATAATAGCTAAGCTAAGTCAACTCTGCTTAATACTTAGATGGGGAACCATCTGATAATTATGGGCCTGCCTGAAAAAAGTCCCAGAAAAAGGCAGTTGCAAAGCACTTTTAGGGAAAAAGAAAAAACTGTACAGATAAACTCATTGAGAATCAAGTTTAACTTGAGATCTTTGTCTTTACAATGAATTGAAAACCAGTCAATTGCCCAATGTGGTAAGCTTATTGACTGCTCGTTAAAGATTGTACAACTTCAGTTGAACTTAATTCATTTACTGGAATGAGCTATTGAAGTGAAGCAGACTTAGTCCAAATGTTTCTTACCAGCAGTCCCATAATTTCATTAATTAATATATTGACTGATTGATTCAGTCATTTAGACTCCAGGATTCCTAATTAAAGAAGTGTTAGTAAGATCTGGGGTAACAAAAGCATCGATAAAAGAAATTGCCAATCAGTAAAAATGTGCTGTATTTCTTTTTGATTCTCTTTGTATCAGTGAGCGAATATCTTGACTCCCTAAAAGGATATTCTTTAAAAGATTTGTCTGTGTTACTTAACTTTATAGTATCACTAGTAATATATATATATAAAATAAGATGTAAATGATGGGTTTACCATATGGGGCCAAGTGGCCAAACACCTGTGACCTTTAAAAAACATCTTCAACCATAATTGCTTTCAACAAATTAAAAAAAAAAAAATCAAAGTCTGGCTAAAAGCTATCTTGCAGACATTACACCAAGTCCAGTGGTATACTATCTTGATTGTCAATTAAGTTGGAACCTATTTGGTTTTTTTAATTACTCTACAACAGTACATGCTCCCTGCCTTTTCTTTGAGTTTTAACCAGTCTCATACGATAGAACCTCTGCAAAAAGAAAACCAGTGCAATGATGGACTGATTGAAAAATGGCATCCTTCACTTTTACTGTGACACCATACAGTCAGTGGTTTAACATCATTTTTTCCATCTTATTGTTTTAATATTAGGCAGCCCTTAATGGTGAGCAGTCAACGGACTGACACACATACAGAACAAGCCCTTAGCCTCTTGCTGCAAATTATAGCTGATTTTTACATCTGGCAGTTCTAGCAACATATACTGAAAACCTTGATGATCTTCCATTCCCACATCTGGAAAGCATTGCTATAGAATTGTAGCCTGGCCAATGAACTAAATAGCAGGATGATGTCCTGACCTGGAAGTCACTGTTTTGATATAATTAAATCTTAAATTAAAATAAATAGGAAATGTCCATTTATTACTGAATTGCATCATGTGCCCATTTCTGCAACCTTAATGCATGTTTCCATATCCCAGATGGGATAGGATAGGAATATTATCCTAGTTAAAGAACCTACTTAATAGAGCAAAAGCCATACTGTAGCATAATCCAACTTGTGGTTATTGGCATCCTAAGGATAGCTTAAGAAAGTAGCTAGAAAATCCTTCATGAACATGGGTAAAAGTAGATGTCTTTTAAGGTAAACAAGGTTAGTTTTAACTATAGCCAACTAAGAATGCAGAAGTAGATTTTAGAGAACAATCTTTCACAGCAGAGGCAGAGCAATATATTTTATTTTATTGTATTATTAAATACTTTTCTGTTAATATAAACTCAAGGCAACTTACAACAACTAAAAACTACAGAACAATCAAATAAGTACAATTAAAATTCAAATCATTATCATTAAAATCATTTAACATTTAGAAGCTTGATCAAAGAGGTGTGCTTTGTCATCTTCCAAATACTGTCAGGGTTATATTATTATAAAATCAGGTTATATACTGCCTTCTTTGCCTAATGCTAGTGTGCATATAATATAAAAGATTATTTGGCTGTGTGCAGTGGTGATAAAATGTCAATAGTTGTGTTGCCTGTCAACCCCAGAAATGTATTTTTATTTATTTAGTGTTGAATTTATGCCCTGCTTTTTGGGCTTATTCCAATACTTAAGGGGGCTTACAGCAATTTTGAAAAAGTATAAATTATTAAGAGCTTGGTGGAAGAGGTGTCCAATTCCAAATATTGGGAATGTCATGGGTACCACATTTCCTTCAGGAGAGTATTCCTTAGCCCAGGAGCCACAAAGGGGGAAATGCTTTCCCATGTACCAGATCACCAAGTTTATGGTGGTGAAACATCTTCAAGAGGGCCTCTTCCATTTCTCTAAACAATTAGCTTCATTCAGTCACCTACTGCAAATAAAGTCTGGGATTTGCAGAATTTGGTGTACAAAATGGCTACAAATTATGGACTGAAGAACATTTCAACTGACTCCTAAGCATTAAGGGATGGAAAAACTCATGGGTACAGTACAGGGAGTGCTAAGCCAGCATTCACTGTGGGCGTGGTAATCTTTGTCAAGATGAAGTTGATTGCCCAGCCAAAAAGCTGTTTTACTGGTGACAAAAGGAATTGTGTAGCAGTTCCTGACTCAAGAGAACCATTTATATGCTTCAGCTTGTGCAGCAACTGCCAAGATGTTAAATCAGCAAGAAAGATGCTTTTTTAAATAACAACGCATTACATAATATCTTTAGTACTGTAGTGCTTGTAGTATACGGAAATGGTTTTATTCCAGTATTCTGTGTTGCCTTTCTCATTCCTATTTATTGCAGCAACAATGTACCATAGGGCCGGAGGGACAAATTCATTTTGATTGTAAAATCCCATTGACACTAATGGAGTTTTATATCTAGAAAGAGCTTGGCACAATGTCCTTAGGTAGCTTTTGTCCACAGTTAGTATCAGAATTGGTTTTCTCTTGGGAACAGTTGCAATTAAAGATTTTTTACAAAGGAAGAACACAACAAAACAAAGCCCACCAATACTTTGCTTGCATGTAAGTGTACAATAACGTACAATAAAAATTAGTAGATGTTGCTGAAAAAAAAATGCATTGTGACTCGAAACCCTTTGCAAGCACTCTTGTGGATCAAAAAGAGTTTCCACAACTGGAGGTTTCTTCTGTTGAGATCAAGAGGATTCCATGACAGCAGAAGGATGATTCCAAAATCCACTTCAAACCTTTTCTGCTGCCACTTGGAGGGATGAAGCCATTCAGTCTTTGAAATTCTTAGCACGTGGCGGTGGGGGTGGGGGTGGGGGATTTCCACATGCTCAGGAGCACTGCTGCATGGAAGCAGTTTTCACTGGATTTTGTCTTAACTCTCTAGTGAATTAAACAAATGACCCCACCCCCCACCCCCCAAGATGCTTCTAGCTCTCATGGAGATCCCAGATGGGATTTACTTCTGAGCTGTTTTCTCTAAGAAGGAGTAATATTCTTTTCTCTCTCTTGCTTCTAATAAAGAAATGACTTGAAGTGGTAAAAAAATATAATCATACTATTCTGTCCTGCTTTCCTGAAGGCTAGCTGCTGTTTTGAGGATGAACTATTTAGTCCAACAATTTATTTTAACCAGTTCTCACTAACTGATTAACTTAACACAAGAATTGATGCTGTCAATGATGGGCGATGTTTGTCAGATGCTCTGAAACTTTTACATTATACCTTATGCTGGTCACAGACCAAAATAAAAACTGCTTGAATAGTTCTAGCTCTCCAGGGGATCAAAGACAGGTCTTTGCTAGATCTATGTAGAGATACCAGTAGGTACTGGTAAATATACAAGAATACCGCTGAATGTTTGGTATTTGATTTTTTATGAGAATCACTTCCAAAAAGGAAAAAAGAAAGAAGAAAGAAAGGAATGAAACATAGTTCAGAAAAGTGAGCATATACATTATTTATAAGTCAGAAACCTTACTTTTTATTTGAAGATGTCTTAATGGGCATTCCTATTAATGAATACTAATAAATAGGGAATACTAATAAATCCACTATAAATTGGATTAACAATAATGTGGAGTCCTTGGTGCTCTCTGAGCTTGGTTGTTTGATTGCAGGCATTTCATTGCCCAACTAGGTAACATCATCAGTGCTAGTGAGTGTGGGGTTTGCTCCGTTTATATACAGTAGCTTGCCCTGCCAGTGTTGGTGGAGGTGTGGTTTTCTCTTGGTAGTTCCTTGATTAGAGTATTGTTTTCTGCTTGATTGTTTGTCTGGTGTTAATTCCTGCTTCTCTGGTTCTTGGTTGCTGGAGAGGATGTATTCTGGTCTTTCTGCTTCCTTCTTAGCTTTTTTTTTTATTGTCTCTTTTGAATGGTGTGTAAATGTGGTTTATCTCTATGTGTCTGTTGATGGCTGATTTGTCTGAATGTCAAGCTTCCAGGAATTTCCGAGCATTTTTGGATTCAGCTTGGTCTAGGATGCTCACAGTTTCCCAGTTGAAAGTATGATTGAGTCTGTCCATGTGTTGTGAGATTAAGGAGTTTTCAGCATGTCTTCTGACTGCTAGTTGGTGTTCATCGATGTGCTCTGCTAATCTTCTGCCTTTCTGTCCTACATAGTGGCTGTTACAATCCTTACACTCTATGTTCTCTTCTGTTGGTAACAATAATGTTTCAACTTAAGAATTATGAAACAATATATACTCGCAGATTTGTATTTGGGTGTCAGATAACTCAGTCAGTCAGTCAGTCAGTCAGTCAGTCAGTCAGTCAGTCAGTCAGTCAGTCAGTCATGCGTGTGTGTGTGTGTATATATATATATTGATTTAAATTGTTTTACCTTAATAAGGCTGTGCAAAAAATTAGAGAGTGGTGTTTTCCAAAGCAGAACACTCCTCAAAGGACTAAAGTAGCCACATCTTCCAGAAAGTTTGGCATGGCTGCTTCAAAGGCTTTCCTGGTTGTCTGCATGTGGCACATCCAAGCACGAACACTTTGCTTCACAGATGTTCCCAGTGGAAGTGCTCGTCTCTGTACAGCTGAGGAAAACCTTTGAAGCACCCTAGCTGACCTTCCTGGAGGATGTGGCTGCTTTAATACTTCGAGGAGGATCCTTTTCTTGTAACAATGAAAAGCATCCCTTTCAAATGCAGAAACTAAATTGTGGCCTGGAATGTCAGTTGCTCTGTTCTTTTAGCTCCTTTGAACATATATGTCTAGTCTTGTATGTGCATTACTCCCATGCACTTCAAAGAAGGGTTTACACTCAATAGAACTGTGATCAACAAAGAGACAATGATAACATCAGAAGAGATTCTTCAATATATGTAACAACAACAATAGACTGTCCCACTTTTCTCTCCTCTAATGAGTTTTCAAAACAGCATATAACTAAATAATAAAAGCATAAACCCTTAGCCACTGATTAAGAGAAGGCTTTGACTCATTATCTAGAAACCAGAAGAGTGGAAGGTGGATTCCGTACCTGAGGGAGCAAATTCCATAGCCTGGGGCAACACAAGAGGCATATATATGAATAATTGGTGTGCCTTGTAGAAATATTAATATTCTCATATTCCTTGCACGAGCATGTGGAGAGAGAAATCATCAGAGAAACTGCCTGCGTTTATGTTCCTTATTATAAAAAATAATTAAAACATGAACCAGCAGCAAATCAGAATGGAAAAGTCTGTAGTTGTTTTGCCCAGGAGAAAAGCATTTTTCCATTCTGGATCCTGACTGCCCCTTCTGCTTGGCATGGTCTCATACGTAAATGACTGGCTTTTTAATCAATGCCTGATCCATTTATTAAATTAAATTCTGAAGAAAATCTTACACTAAAGAAATGCCTCCTGCGTCTCCCCCCCCCCCCCCCCGTTTTTATTAACAGGAGCTACTATTGCATTATTTTTTTTTCCTCCATGTTTTGGGCAAACTTTAACCAAAGACTATGATAAGTCTTTCGAAACTCCATATTTCTTTTCTCCTGAGCTGCTGTATGGTGTTAATTGCAGAAACCACATCCTTTGGCCTTATAATTGTTTTGTGCATAGATGTTGCTGTGATTACCCTTCAGTAAAACGCAAATTCTTTGCATAAAAGACAGTCTCTTTATTTCATATATTTTGAGGCTATAAAATGTTGGGGTAGACAGAACATCCCACTGAATATTTATGATTGACTCTCTGAATTAGTAAAGCTCCAGGATACTCAATATATTTGTTCTTGGGGTGTAGGTCACATCTATTATGCTCCATGATCCATGATTATCCTCTTGGGTGAAAGTTTCTCTATACTAATTTTATTTAGACATATTGTCTGAGTTCACTTCCTACTAAGCTAATAATTCCATTTGTTTCCTGTTGAATCAAACAATGGCATAACCATGTCATTATCTCCTAGAATCATCTCCAAGAGCCCATCAGGTTCAGACCTAGCCTTTGTAAGAGTTAAGTAAGGGTAGTTAAGCCATCAGTCTGCTCCTGGCTTCCCTTGTCATTGTTACTATATGTAAAGAGGTCACAAAAGCCTTGACTTGTGGCTTGAATCCCTTCTACACATGAGGGCTGTGCTTGTCTGAGATCAGTGCTGCCCTTGCATGTCCCAATGATACTATGAAGTTTCTAGTAGCCTTTACATGCTGAGCCAATTCACTTCAGAAGTGAATTGTCTATTGATGCTTCAGAGAAAGGCAGCAAAGACAGCTGGGTCTCTATCGGTGGGAACTCATCTTGCCACTGGACTCCTGGGGTTTCCCCTCCCCTCCTGCTGTGAAATGCGCCATGTTGCCTTGCTGCCTTTCTTCCATTGCCTTCTGGTCCGTCAGTGGTCTGTGGCTGGCTGCTGCTTTTCCACTTTTTTCCTCACTGCAAGGCGCAAAAGGAGCAGGCAAAGTCCAAGAAAGCAAGCGAACTTTTAGATAGCTGCCGTTTTAGTGCCATCCCATTGGCCAGTTGGAGTAAAGAAAAATGGAAGTACTTTTAGAACTTCAGAAAACTGGGGAAATATGCTGCTTAAAGACTGGAGAGTGAAGTTTCACTGGGTAAACAGTTACTATTCAAAGAATGCATGCAGATACCTAATGCAAAGCACAGCCTACCCTTGTGTTAAATACTTTTTGACATTTATGCTATGCACACTTCCAAAATGATTCAAAAGTAGTAGCTTGTCTCCACCAACCTAAAAAAAAAAGATGGCACTAATTTAAGGAATTAACTTATTAAAGTTAATGTAATTATTAAAACAGTGGTACCAATATTTCAGGCTTGGATAGAAGCATGAAAAAGGGAATATCACAGAGCACTGTCCTTACACTAGATCTGAAATCCTTCCTCCAAATACAATAGTTTTCAATGCCATCATAGCCTTTATTAACAACATCGTTCCTGACATCTTATCCAAATGACTTCAGGTGCTGTTTTAATATTATTTTCTCCTGACTTTTAACCTACTCAATCCAAGGGGCTGAGTTTGTCTCTTCAGAGAGAGACAGAGACAGAGACAGAGACAGAGACAGAGACAGAGACAGAGACAGAGATCTCAGAATTAGCCCTGATTCTTTTTAGTTTGATCATGCAGCATAAGAATATCTGGTATCTTGCAGTGGCAGCAAGAAAGACATTTTCTGAAACAAAGTGGTAAATGTGAATTTCTAGTCTTTCACATATGGAATTTCATTTAGCTCCTCAGCAGGTTAATCTCCTTAGAAGACTAAAAATATTCAGTGTGCCAGATTCCTTGCATCTTCCTAAATAAAGTAAGAATGGTAAGTATTTTTAAAATACATGTAAGGGTGGGTGAATCTGTATTGTATCGTTTATAATCCTCTCTAACAAGAAACCCTCAGTTGGCTTTTGGGAAAGGAATAGTATAGGAGAAGCAGCTGGAAGTCAGGACATTCAGAAAGTGGGTGCAAACACAGCCAATGAAGCTTTTGGCACAAGTCCTTTTTGCAGTAATACATGCTCTGTAAATAGAGTTAGTCCTATTCGTCATCCCTTTGCCCTGCCACTGGCGTGGCACTCCCATATCCTTTGTTTTGGGAAAATATGCCCTTGCCATTTTGAACTCAGAGGATCAGAAGGTGTTTCTGTAGCAGTTAAGAGGGAGCCACAATTTGCTCTGGTGACAAGCCTTCCTTCCTGCTCTCATTATTCCTGAGGGGCCTTGAGAAGAGTCTGCACAGAGCATCAAGCATGTTAGGAACAAGCAGGATATGCTCTAGTGCAGCCTCTACTTCCCACTAGTTTTTCCTTAAGCAGCCAAGCAAATGACAAATAAAGCCTTGTTCCAATTCCAGTGCAGTACACTACAAGAGGATTCTTCTTCTTCTTTCTTCTTCTTCTTCTTCTTTCTTCTTCTTCTTTCTTCTTCTTCCTCTTCTTCCTCTTCTTCTTCCTCTTCTTCTTCCTCTTCTTCTTCTTCTTCTTCTTCTTCTTCTCCTCCTCCTTCTCCTCCTCCTCCTCCTCCTTCTCCTTCTCCTTCTCCTTCTCCTTCTCCTTCTCCTCCTTCTCCTTCTTCTTCTCCTTCTTCTCCTTCTTCTCCTCCTCCTCCTCCTCCTCCTCCCCTCCCCCCAAACTAACCCCTTTGGACCCCAAGATTCCCTTTTCCCTGGGTTAGGATTTCCCTTGGTAGGGAATACTCCTTTTCCTTTCGTCTGTCCAGGCTCAAGCTTTGCGGGGAGTCTCGGCGTTGGCCTGCCTTCTGCAGGAAAGCCGTAACTTAACTCCTGTACCTTCTCTCGGATTATCGTCCGGGGGACGCCCAGGGAATCGCCTCTGCCCGCTCTGGGGTCGATTAAGCTGCAAGTCACAGCCCGCCCACCCGGGCGAAGTGGCTCCGAGTACGCGCTGCCTCTTTCTCTGCCGCACAATGGTTCGCATTGACCATTTATTTACGCCGTACAACAAGGCTGCTGTTCGCTCAGTCACAGGAGCCTTTTCAGCTAAGACGCCGGGAGTAAGGCGCGGGTGCCGCTGGGGACTCTTCAACCCCGACTTCGCCAGCCGGCGCGCCCGCCCCGCCAGCTCCGCGGTTCACGTCTCGCGCTCGCGCTCGCGCTCTCTCTCTGCAGCAGGACCCAGAATTTGGCCAAACGCCTGAGCCGGCTGCGAGTCTCACCTGAGAGAAGGGGCGAACTGCCAGCTTATCCCCCTGCTATATGTAGGCGGCTCCCTCTTAGCTGTCCAATCAGAAGGGAGCTGGGAAAACAAATAGATTGGGGGCTGGAGATCCCTGGCTGGGGATTGCCCGCGGCGGCGATTGGGGGGGGCACGACTGGGAGCGGTGGAGCAATGGCCAAGAGGTAAAGCGCGAGCTGCTGCTGCAGCAGCAAGCGAGAAAGAGCGGGGGATTTCCGCGACCGTCTTCTGAGGCAAGACGGACCTCAAGGCGGGATGGCCGGAGGAAACGCCGTGCTCACAATAGGGAGACGAGAAAGAGATGCAGGTTCCTAATCCGAGACGCGCTTGTTTTGCAGTTCACAACAACTGAGCCCGAAGTCTCGTTGCTTTAGGGTGTGGGGCAGATAGATAGCCGCGAGCAGCTGCGCCTCCTCCTGAAAGCTGGAAACGCTTTATTGCAGCTCACCCAGCTGACTTCGGCTAATCTCGAAAAAGCTAAATGGGGTCGTACTTGGATGGGAGACCACTATGAAATCTCAGCCCTGTGAATTAGACTGCGGGCAGAAGGCTGGATCGCTCCATGCAGTCACTATGGCTCCAGCTCGATTCCAGAGTCTATACTGAAGTCTTTACTGAATCAATGAAAAGTGAGCGAAAGTCTATATCTGAAGCAGCATAGAATGAACACAGATTCCCCCCCCCCCTCAGAAGCCATTCAGTGTCTCCAGTCCGCTTACCCACGCCTGATTCATAAAGGCGTGTTGTCCCCCTCCCTCCCCCTTTAACCTTAGAGGGCTGGAGGCTGTTCCCCCGCATTTCCTGTCCTTCCGAAGCAGACTAGGGAGATCATCAGATCTCCCTTCGTCTCAGCCTCCCAGCCAGCCCAAACCCCGGGTGGCATGGCTACAGTCAGCATGGGAAGTGCAGGGGGCTTCAACCCCTTCTTTTGGATAAAATGAGAACTGCCCGTGAAAAAGTGCCGGTGGCTCACAAACCATTCGCACAAGGTGCGAAAAAGAGAAAGACGAGTCGGTGTGGGTTGGGGAAGATCGGCGACCCCCATCCCAGGAAATCAAGTAAGTCTGATTGGGTTCCATCATTTCACCATCCCTCTCCGATGCTGCTAAGATTGTCTGGAAGTCACGTTCTGAGAATCTCGAGTGGGTAACCAATCATTCTGGTAAGGGAAACACACTCTGCACATGCCTAGAGGTGATCTCTTCCGTCCGTGTCCTATTCACACCAGGATGCTCCAGGACCGCGCTTGCTAAACAGTGTTACTGACTTCTCTGTAACAACATTGCCTGAAGCCTGGACAGCAAGTTCTGGGACGTGTCCGCAAAGTGGGATCGGGGCCCTTAGGAAAGGCAAGACCGGCGGGCTGGCTCCGAACGGCGCGCCAGGAGGAAGAGCCCGTTGCCTGGGTCTTGCCTGGATCCATCGTCTCCCCTACCCGGAGCTCCCGCGGCCGCTTCTCCCCGCTCCCTTCCGCCTTGATTCGAGGCCGGAATCCTGAAGAAAAGGGGTGCTGTGTCTTTAAACGGCTCTGCGCTGAGCTCCCGGCAGGAGGCGTACCTCTCTTTAGCTTGTCCGCCCGCCTCTGCTCGGCTGCCGCGGCTGCTGCTTTCAATTGAGCTCCGCGCGCCGCCTCTGCTCTTCAGCCCCAGAGCCCGGTCCGACTACAGCAGCTCCGCGACTTTTTTGCGGAAGGACCGTCCCTTCCGCCTGCCCTGCTCTTCCGAAGGACCGACAAGGTAAGGGGACTTGCGCGATTTGGTCGGCCCCCTCCAAAACAACAGGCTGCTGTTTCTACGTCTCTGTGTGTTCCGTGTGTGTGTGTGTGTGTGAGAGAGAGAGAGACGGGGAAGGGGAAGGCAATAATCACCAAGGGCGAAGGAAAAGCACCCCGAAGAGACCGGGATGGACGAGTACGCCGGACCTTTGCGCGCAGCTACCTTGCTCAGCCTTCTTGAAAGCCCACCCAGGCAAGGGAGCAAGAAAAGCGACCGGACCAGCCAAACTCCTAAGCGAAAGCATCTATTTTTTAAAATTTCCCCCTCACCTTTTATTACTCGATCTATCGATCTTAGGAATCCCTTTCGTCCTCCTTCCCGCTCTCGCTCTTTCCCTCTCCTTCTGAAATCGTAAACGCACTTACTTGGAAACAACTTTAACAGCAATCGCCGCCTCCTTTCCAAGTCAAGGCCAGGGCTAAGCTGTAACTTTGCTGTCACCATCCAGCCCCCCAATCCCATCTTTCCCCACCCAGCCTCATGGCAAGCGAGCCCCCCTCCCCTACCAACTGGACCTTCACCATAGCCTTCCTCGAAACTGTCTGCTGGTTTTGTAAAGCGGGAAGCCTGGTTCGGAGCGCTGGAAGGGAGGCAGAGGGGCTCCGGAGCAGGGCTTACGACAGTCGATCTCTGCCTGCTTCTTTCCCTTGCCCTCCCTCATCCTGAAGCTTTCTTCTCCATAGCAACTGTGTGTGTGTGTGTGTGTGTGTGTGTGTGTGTGAGAGAGAGAGAGAGAGAGAGAGAGAGAGAGAGAGAGAGAGAGAGAGAGAGAGAGATGTAGCACACACCTCAGAGCCCGCTAAAAGACTTGTTCTATAGTCGGCAGATCTGGGTTGCTGGAAAGGTAGTGCCGTAGTTTTCACGACCGCGTTCGACTTCTCACTAGACCCGCTGGGTTTAGTAGGATTGCTTGAAAGTACGTGGGATGCAGCCTTTGTGCGGAAGTCAGAGAGGCGCCGTCCTATTTGCCATCTGATCGGCCACCAGCTAAGTGGCCTTGAACCCTGTTCTCAGTCTGACCTATCGCCAAGATACACCGAAGTACTTGGACTGAACCCAATCGGACTCAGCCGTTTTAATACATTTCGGCTTATCTTGGACGTATTGCCACCAAGGAGTCTCTACTCGGCTTAAAGCCAGGCATCTCTGTTTAATTGATATCTAGATGGGGCTTTTAGTTTGGGTGGATTGTGATGTACATATATTTTTAACCAGCCAAGCCAATTGTTTTTTAATATTGTGGTTTATAGTATGTCATATTGTTAAATAAATTGGGACTTAAAAAGCAAAACCCACTTTTGCTGAGTCTGGTCCCATAGCCGTGCTTTGAAAGGATCCAGCAGTCTATTCCCAACGATGAAAGTACGAATCAGAAGCTTCTTTGGGCAGCAGTAGGAATTAAGCATTGTACTAAAACAAAATAAAGTGTTGCATATTTGCAAAAACTTCATGGAATGGAGGATGGAGGCAAACCTGAGTGTCCATTGAAAAGAAAGAAAGCAGGGAGGCAGCAGGGACTTCAAGAGGAGGTGGCAGGGGTGTAGGAGTGATATATAGATCAAATCATAAATGTTTGCATTTCCATGGTTAAAAATCTGCAAAGAATTGCACTACCGTGGAGTCCAAAAAAAAAAAAAGTGTCTGAATGAGTAAATCTATCATCTCCTCAGCTCCTTAATTAGGATGCACATCTCTTAGGCAGCTAAAAATTAATTACCATCTTAAAATGCCATTAATCATGGGCTCGGCAGAAACGGAAGGACCGTGAATCTTTGGCTGAGCTAATAGCAGAGAAAGGGGAATCTATCGTTTGGTGGGAGTGGAAAACAAGTGAGTTGTGCAAGGTCCAGGGAATGTTTTAAGGGTGATAGCAATATCAACATTTATTTGAATTCTTTAGCTAACAGGAAGGAGGTGGCCTAGTTTACTTCAGCAAACCTGTGAGAGATCTCTATTGACCTACAGGCAGAATTGGAAGATACTGTAGAAGATATAAATTGCGTATTAAGAAAGAACATCTCAAAATATCTTGGCCACAGCAGGATATGAACCCTGCTGACTGCAGGGAGATTTTTTAAAAAAATATTTTGTTGCTAGAAGGGGGGGGGGGAAAGCCTCTTGGAGACTGAATCTGTCAAAGGCAGGGTGTAAATATATTGATGAGAAAGAGAGAGGTGCATCAAGCAAAGTAAAGACCTGGAAAGGCCTGAAAAATTGCCCACCTCTGTTATGTATATTTACCAGGATTGTCTGCATTTCAAGCCCCTCTACTGGGAATTGAACTCTTCAGCTACTGTGCTTTGTAGGGTGCACCTAGCTTTACAAGTTTATAGCCTTTCTAGTTTACTCAGATTATACTTGGGAATAAATCCTAATGAATTAAATGTGACTTAATTCGCAGTAGACATGCCTTTAGTCTTGTAAGGCCCTTGACCCAGATGGAGTCAATTTAACCTGCAGATGAAACACATTTTTCAAGCTTTTTGGTAAGCGTATATGTTTCCAAGAAAACAAACGTGACAAGCTGTTCTTTCCAGACCAACACAAGGTAGTAGTGGGGAAAATGCTGATCGGAAAGAATACAAAGACATGATCTCTCAACATCATGGCAACTCTCACTTAGAATACTACATACAGCTGGGCCTTAAAAAGCCTGACGTAACATTATTGTCCAGCACAGGCAGTTTTTGATTGGCTTCATGCTATTCACAGACCAGCCTTCTATCCTTGATGTTATTTTTATTTCCATTTCACCTGCGCACTTTGCTTGGGCAGAAAAAAAATACATTCTTTGCTAGGCTTTAAATATCGAGGAAGAAGAGTACATCAAGTTGCCAATGACACCCAAGCATGGAACTGAATATTTAAAGCTTCTCCTCTAGTCCATTGCAGTTCAGTGAAAGCAAGAGGCAGGAACAAGGAGCAGTTTCAAGGGACCTGTATCTGAAAGGAGATATATGACAGACCTGCCATATCTGGAAAATAGATTTAAAAATCAGTTCTTTCTGAGAAATATAATTAAGGTTCTGCATACCTCTTGAGGTACTTTCATTTTTTTTAAATTAACATATTTAAATATTAAAGTTTTTTTTTTTAATTTCTAGGACCAAAATGAATTATGTATTTCAGGAAAAGGCTTTGCTTGCAGAAAGAAACTTGCAACCATTGCAAGCAACCAGTTATAAGGTTTTAGCACCCTAAGTGTAATAATTTTTCTCTGTAATCTAAACAGCTTTAAAGCATATCTTGTGCAATCCTGAATTAAAAAAAGAAGAAGTGAGAACTTGGGGTACGGGGATAGTTTTATATTATATTTGAATAACCAATGTGAACTAGGTAATCAGAGTGGGTAGTTAAACTATTTAGTTTCTTTTTGTATCAAGAAACCTTGATAGGAAGGTTTTATTTTTATATTTAAAACATATTTTGCATGTATACACGGTCGGCATCTAGTAAGTCCAAATGTGTGTCGCTCTCCATGGTACTGAAAAGGGAAGGGACATTTAACTCTACTAAAATTCCAGCAGAGTAAGTTCGGTAGCTGTCCATGGCGATGATATCTTTCTGGTTCACACTCGTCCAACAAGAGCTGAGAGTGAAGAATATTGCAAAATGAAAATAGCTGCAATATCTCCTGCCAGAATTAAATTTCCTAGATAAAAGAATCTTGTGAGTCTTATATAATACAGTCAATTAATTAGATAGAAAACAAAGAAAATATACAAATCCTCATAAAATTAATAACAGATTTTCACAGGCTTCAAGTCTATCAGTGATTGTTAATAAAAGTTAAGATACAAAGTTTTTGAAAAGGGAAGTCTTACAAATGAAAGAAATATAGTCTTCAGTGAACTATATTGTCTCATCTAGGGACACCATATAGTGCTTAATATCTATGCACTAAAATACCTCAATATCAGCTTGGTTTTACCTTGTATTACTCATTTGATCTTGAATCAAATTAAAATATTATAAAATGAATAGCACATCCAGGAAACAGAGACAACCTCACACTGCAGTTTCCTGGTAAAACATTCCAGTTGTGTACTGAAGGGGTCGCTAGATCCCCTTCTTTTCAGTGTTAATACTCCCCCACCCCCAGTCCATTTGATTGAATTGCCTGTTAGTCTGCAGAAGTAGCCATTGCTGATACTTACTTTTGACATCATTGTAAGATTTCCAACTTTTAATATTAAAAAAAAATATCCCAGGATTAATATGTAAATTTCAGTTAATCTGCAGATGAGATAAATACCTTAATAACAGAAAGTTATTATGATTTGCTTTCCCATGATACAAGCTTTAACAGTCATAAATCTTAGTCATTTCATGGCATAGAACAGCTTTCCCCATCTTGCCATTAAATCCCCTCAGCAGCATTACTGGGGGATTATGGGAACTGTAGTTCCATACATATGTAGGGTACCATATCAAAGAATTGTGTCACAAGAAGTTCAGTTTAAAACAAATGCATCAAAGGTGCAACCTATCATTTTCAAATCCAGTTGATATTCTCCTAGATGAATCAAATTAATCCCAGTGATTTAGATGAATCAAGAAACAAGATAGAGTAAGAAGAATCAGATTGTATTTTTCTTGGTGCAATTGGGTCTATCCTTCCTTCATCCTGCAACCTTAGGCAGAGATAGTCGTACTGTACATATGGATCTATGATTCATTTATTAGACATCTTGATTCGTAGAATGTCTTTTAGATCTTCTTCTGCATGGGGGGGGGGGTGTCACTTCCAGACAGAAGATTAATCTCCATTTACTGTCATGGGACAGTAATAGAAATTACCTTTCTCTCTCCCCTCTCCCCATAATCAGTGCTTAATAATTTGAATGACAATGTCTTTCAAATAATACAAAAAGATGGCATTCTCCACAAAGGAGTTTTAATGAGTCCCCTTTTTCCCCACTCAGTTTTAATTTTTTTTTTAAACTCAATTGTATTTCCTATTGAAATATGACTAGTAAATATATCTTTAATCTGATAATTGTGTGAGAGAGTGAGAGAGAGCAATGAAAAAAGAGATGAAAGGTTTCTCAGGTTACTCTATTCAGCTCTAGACAGGATGAAGTTCTATTAAGTTTAACAGTATCTAAAAACTTCCAGGTACCTATCTGTCTTCTACATTAGTAAGACTTTACTAAGAACTACAAGTCTCATATCACTGAGCCTGGAGAATGCTTTTTATCTCAATAGAATTACTGGGGGTGATGGGGGGAGTGCCATGGAGTTGAATCACATGGGAAATATTGCATTTATATGATGTTTCCAGTCTTATGTGGTTGTTATAAAGGTTAGGAATTTAAAAACAACTTTTGTAATAGGGATACAAATGAGAAGAGGGTTAAGAAATGTGGAAAAAAAGTTTCCTTCACTCATTGTTATTTCTGATAACAATTATATACAGTATATGTCTACTTGGAAGTAAGCTTCCTGGGTTCAGCATAACCTTCTTCCAGGTAGTCTAACATCAGACTACAGCCTCAGTTGTACTTAAGTGTTTTATTCTGGCCCTCAGTTTTCCTGTGTGTTTGTGCACTACCGTTGGTGAATGGACTGTTGGAAATGAATAACACTCGTGGAAAGAAAATGCCTATTGGTTCTTTGTGTACGTTTAGAATCAAGAGAAGCGTCATTTTCCCCAGCTCTTAAAAGGATGTTCTGCCACCCATCAGTCAGCGGTGACTTAATTTTGATAGAGGGATCTTGTTTTCTCTCCATGCTAAGCCTGAAACTGCTGATACTGAAATCGATCCGCTCCCAGTTTCAAGACTTTGGGCTGAAACTGACGCCAGTCCCACTAAGATCCCATTGGAGCAATGCTGAGAAGGGCCCAGAATGGGACTTTGGCTCCAAACAGGTGAATACGGGATGCAAACCTGTGTCACTCACATTCACTTGACCCAGACTTCCGTACGCTCTAGCCCCAGTTTTGGCTGTGTAAGACCAGAGATGCAGACCAATTCGAGATAACTGTGAATTGCTCATCACCCAGAAAACAACAGGTTATTGGAAGAAAATCTCCCAAATGTGAGGCACGTCATTACAGCCACGTTACTTTACATATATATATATTTACTCCAAAAGGTTGGGATGGAATCGGTTGCTTAAGAGAACCGGGGAAAGGCCGCCTAGCTGGCGGCCTCAAGACGAGAGGAGCTGTCTCCGTTTCTCACACTTCATCTTGGCTGCGCGTCAGAAGCTGTGCGGCAGTTCAGTGGAAGGGAAACCCATCGGCCAAGCAAGCGCCCGCCTCTTGCTCGGCGGCGGTTTCGCCCGCTCGGATCGCCTACTGATCTCTCTCTCTTGCCCCCGCCCCCCACCTTTCGCTTGTCTCCTAGGTTCGCCCGGCTGGCCAGCGCGCCAACATCTGTATTTGGATTTCTCCCGGATTCCTCTCTCCCTCCTTCAGCTCCCGCTCGCTCGACTACCATGGATGTCCCACCATTCCTTGCAGTTGAAGGCTGCTCCTTGGCGCAGTGAATGAAGATCATGCAAGGTTTGCTCGCGGCGTTGGGAAGCGGAGAGTCCCTTGCCTCTGTGTGACCATGCCGTGATCGCGTCTCAGGGCCAAGCACTTCTACGGCTCCTCGGCGCTTTACCCGACCGCGGGGGAAACCTGACGCTGAAGCAAAGGGGGCCGAAAGGGAAGCGGCGCGGGTGTGCGTAGGAAACACCATGAAGATTATTTCCCCGATTCTAACTCATCCAGTCTTCAGAGGCACCGTTCGGCTCCTGCTTTGCTTAATGTGGATTGGATATTCCCAAGGCACTACGCATGTGTTGAGATTCGGTAAGGCGGCCGTTTATTCTCCCCCCCGCCCCCCACTCGCTTTGCCTTATGTGTCCCCAGGATTTTGTCGGGAAAGGAAAGGGAGGTCGGAGGGAAGGGGAGATGAAGCTACTTCCGGGCGAATGGGTATTTAGTCTCTTCCCGGTTGCATTTAAGGTGCCCGTTCGATCCTCTGACTTCGAAGCAGAGCGGCTAACAAACGAAACAGGCGGAGGGAACCACTAGCGAGTAGCGGGGCGGGTTAGACTTCTCTTCAGAAAAGAAAAGAAGAAAAGCTGGCTTTGTGTTGTCTTTTCGGAGTTGCCGTAGGGTGTGTGAGCATCTGAGTTTTCGAAGCGGTTGGCTCGTTCTGATTTGGCAGGACCAAAGTGATTGTCCGTCTGATTCAGTCAGGCGCTCCAGAGTTAATCCTCACCCGGACAAAAAGGTCCCTCTCGCACTGTTTCCTTGGTTTACAAGCACTTAATCCACGGATCAACTGTTGGCGAACAGGCTGTACTGGAAACTCCTTAACGCTGCTTAGTACTTTCTTTCCCGCCCCAGTCCGCCTTCCTCCAAATTATCTGTGAAGGGTTATTTACTGATATTGAAAGGGTGAACCAGGCATCCCTTGAGCCAGGCAGGAGCATTACTTAGGAGGAAGTGTGCCTGAGGCTACAACTGCAATTGAGACCCCAGAAGCCAGTGGCAGAGGACAGGGGCCCTAAGAGGGACTGATAGGCAAGTTCTTTGGCAGAAGAGTGCCTGGATTGGGGACATCAATAGTGTGTCCTTATGTAGCCTCTCTGGTAGGCCCCTGAAGGTCAGGAGACTTTCTTCTGAAAGAGTTGCTGGAGGGCCGTGGCTAAGGAATAGTAATGGTTGCTGGAGGGTTTCTTTGGGGACAACTCAGTCATGACTTTTTCAAAAGGGTTTCCATCTCTCCTCCTGTCCCGCAGTCTTTGTCTTCCTTGATATTTAACAAACTGTGTGTGAACCCAAGCTTTGGAGGGTAGAGTCAATATGAGTAAAGCAGAAAATGTTGGGGAGGAAGGGTTCAAGGTCAGGCTTCTTGGCTTCACTGGCACTAAATATATCCAAGAAAAGTTAGTCCAGCAGGAAGAGAAACTTAAGGCTGAAACACTGGTTCCTATTGAAGTCAGCAGCTAAGCTCCTCTTGATCTGAATCATTCCGGATTGTCATCACCAGGGCAGTGAGGGATACATAACACTGGGATAAAGTTGTGCCTAATGTGAGGCATCTTTGTCTTCTGAGCCTTCTCCCGCCGCTGAAACAATCTCTTCGTAGTGGGCATTGACAATTCTGCTTTTTGTATGTGTCGGGCAAGATGGATGGTTAAAAATTGAGGAAGGAGCTCACAGCTGGGATCTGGGAGAAAAAGTGAGGAGATCACGTTGTAAAAAATGCTTGCATGGTCTTGAAGTGGCAAGCTAGATTATTCCTAGCTACCTTTCCAGTCTGTCTCTTCCTTCCCCCCTCCAAGCCCCTGCCCGTGATTCTTAAGTCACTTTGCTGTTAGCAACCATCTTCAGGAATGCCTCATTCCTTTGAATGAAGCACAAGGTGGTCCTGAAACACCTGTGGGGCATTGCTTGCAGGGAACTGACCCATAGCCTGCTTAAAGCACCAGGAAGATGAATGTTGCTTGTGATTGGAGTGCTGTCACTAAATGTGACTGAGCACTGACATCAGCTGGGCTTTGGATGTCAATATTCTGCTTTCCCTGCAACTTTCACTAGAGAGGTTATGTGGGGTTAATTAAAGATGCCTGTATGGGGAACTTCATCCCATTAGGCTTGTTCCAAGGGAGCATTTAGTCAAATATTGATTGACCGGACAATGGAGGTTACACTCCCTCTTTCTCCAAGCACTGGGATTCTTTGCAGGGTGCCCTTCTCAGACTTGTCCACTGAAAGATGGATCTGGATGGGTTAAGTCCGTGTAACCCCAGTGGGGGCAATGGGCCCTGAAGCTCATCTAAATCCCATTTCCTCAACTACACTGGAATCAGATGCTGTTCTTGCTCCCCAAACTACGTTCTGGGTAAAAGAAATATGAATAAACAGCCACTAGGGCTTGTTTTTGGCACTGAAAGCAGCTGAAGGCAGGAAATCCAGAGATTTCAGAGTTTGTCTTTTCCCAGCTTAGTGGCTACCTTTTGTTGATAAGAGGCTACAAAAGTGGAGATGCAAGGATGTGGGGGAGAAGGGCCCCTGGTGATTGTGCTTGTTGCCTGACTTCGCCAGGGAATGTAAAATAATTTGTTGAAGCCTTGACACATGGGGTTGTGTGTGTGCATGTACTATGTGTGCTCAAACTTCAAAAAAGCAATCCCTTGGACAGATGGGTTGTTGGAGTGGGAAACAACCATTGTAGGGAAATAGAAATGAATGAGACCCACCCAAACAATCAGAAGTTCAACTCTGAGGGAATATCTGACTAAACAAAGAGAGCATCCTTGGAGCAGATAGGAGACCATGCGTAGACACTGGCTGTTTGCTCTTTCTGCCCCACTGAGCCTGGAACATTGAGAGCAGGGGTTCTCTAACCAGCAGCCACCTCCTCTTTTTTCCTGTTTCTCCTCCTCTCCAACTCATCAGATATTTGTTACACTTCTATCTCTTTTCTCCAGGTGATCAATGGAACATACATTGTACTCCTCCCCCAGTTTTTCTCAGAACAACCCTAAGAGTTAATGACTGGCAAAACATCATCCAAAGAGTCTCTGTGGCTATGGGTGGACATGAACCTGCTCCTGAGACATCTTAATTGCTACATCATACTAGCTGTCCTGTGCTTTCAGCTGGTGTTTTGGCTCCTTGAACTAGAGAATAGTTAGCAAATCATTTTGTCCTTTCCTCTATCTTCCTCTCCTAGTTCCTTCTGAACTACTCTGGGAATCTTTGAGTCCACCATGCATAAACCAAAGCAACTGTTGCCCATGCCTCTCACATGAACACATCCACATGCATGTAGGTACAGGTTAGATGATTCAACCTCTCTGGAAGGCAATGCTAGAATACAGCTGCTATATTTGTGGTGCAAAATTCTAGTTGGCCATTAGATACACAAAACAGTAAGCGAAGTAGTTCTGCAACCTAGATGAGGTAGCCCTATGCTAAAAAACAATGATTAACTCTGAGTGAGTGAGAGAGAGAAAGATCATTCCAACCCATCAAGGCCAGTGAAACAGAAACCAATGGCCAAGAAAACGTTTGGCTGCCTATTGTTTCTCTAGCTTATTCTTAGCGATCAACATGCATGCAAATTTCTGATCATTCTGGGAGAAATCCCTTGAAAAAGGATTTAAAATACAGTCCTGGTGATGGTTACATTCAGATCTGAAAGGGTCATTAAAGTGAGAGAAAAGCCCAAGGAAAGATTTATTGCAATGGGCACAGTCTTACGCCCTGCAGCACCGAAAGGATGCTGTGGGAGTCTCAGATTGGCCTTCCCGATATTCAACAAACCATCTGACAAAAGCTTTCAATCCTAGATGCTTTCTTTAAGAGAAGGTGACAGAAGCACAAAGGCTAAATACTTGTGAGGGTATGCAGTTCAGTGGATGGTCCTTAATTTTGAAGACAGTTCTGATACTTCTTTCCATGTAAATATTGTAATGTAACTGTTTAATACTGATTTATTTTATAATTACCATGGGAAAAAGCTGAGTGAGTGTATATCCTGGTGTTGTTTCAGAACCTAATGAAGTACATGATCTTTTGAGTATTTTTAAAATTATTTATTAAATTTATATAGCTGCCCATCTCACTCCTGTGACTCTGAGCAGCTTCCAGAGTTAAAAACCAAAAGAGCAATACAAAGACAACCACAAAACCCCCACACAAATAATTAAAAACCTTAAAAACAGTAAAATGATTAAACCATAAAAAATCATAATCTGTGGGAGATTGTGCTGATTCTATGGGAGGTTTATTCCATTGTCCTGCATTTTCTTCAGTGAATTTGTGCAGTGGCATGCAAATGTATTTCTAAGCATAGATACATACAATTGAGCTTATGCATTTATAATGTTCATGTTTTTAATCTTGTGTCTTTTTGCGATCACATTGCAAAACTGGTAACATTTCTCTTTTAAAATCAGTTGGATGCCAAACTTGCACGCACAGTTACTTCCCCACATAAACACATGTAGGCTTTTCCTGCTGGTATGATGACAATTTGTATATTTTAATAGGGTGTTCATAAGAGTGTCTGCATGTACAATTGATCCATCAATATTAAAAATATTTATTAAACTTAGACATGTCACCTGATTAAAGAAATCATAATCAATGTACTGTGTTATATAACTTGTATTCAATTCATCTGTTTGCATACATTTGCATATGAATAATAGCAGTGGAACAAAAGCAGACAGGTTGCTTTCTTAGAGTTAAATCATATTCTTGTGGTTAAATAACCAACATCTTAGAAGAAGCCTTCTATCTCTACCAAGAGAATGGTAGAACACAGATTTTCTAATTGTTCTTGTAATCTACAGTTTCATAAATACTAATATCATCTTTTATCCTGAGACAGGATATTTTCAGTTTATAAAGATGTTTTGATTTAATCATTTCAAACATTTTAAGACATCTTCTATAACATCATACATTGATTATACTCACAACATGGACAATGGACCCTAAGGGTTGATTACAAATAATATTTTTATTTATTTATGGTATTCTCTACAATTCCATAACAAGGGCCTACAGAGACTAAGAGATCTAAATCAAACTTTAAAATTTGATACAAAGTTAATGGAAAAATATATACAGCTTAGAAATAAAATTCCTGAGAAGCGTGAGAAAATAAGAAGACATTCACCTACCAGCAGGAGGAATAAAATGTGGACAGCGTGCAGTGTTGTCCTTTGGAGATTATCATGAGCAGCATGAACAACCCCCTTCCTCCTTTGGAACTATTAGTCATAAGTAATGGAGTAATTATTAGTTTCAGTGTGGTATAGGAACCTTTAAGATATTGCTTATAATGCAGTACTGGATGCTTTGTCACATAGTTTATGTTTTGGTGTGGTCATCCAATTTCCAAAAAGTTCAGAATACAGTAATTATTGCTGGTATCATATACTGTAGAGTCAAAGACGTTGGAAATATAATACTAATCTTATCTTTACATGATTTTGCAATACATCATCATGATCATTATCATCATCTATGTGACAAAGTGCTTCAAGACAAGGGTCCGGCAATACTTAGTTCCATGTTTCTTGTGAATTAACCATTTCTTTTCCTTTGAAATTTCTTTGAGGGCCCAACTGAGACATAAGGTAGAGCCTTTGAGGATCCAAGTGCTAATTATCTTTAAAGGTGTGGTACATTTAAGGTTTTAATTTACTCTTAACTTTCACATAAATTAGCCTACATTCTTCACCTCTTAGAGGGAGTAGTACATTGCTTATTGCCATTAAATGTAGCTTCTCTTTATTTTTTTTTTATTCTTATGTCATCTTCTTCATACGTCTATACTAAGGGGCATTCAAATATATAATAATTAGGGAGCAACACACACTTATCATTTTTATATTTTGAATTGAATGTTTATTACAGCCTTTGGTCAATCAAATTCTTATATTTTCTTAGTGTTAAAATGCAACAAAGGCAGTGTGTAATAAAGTAAAAACAACAGCAAAAGATCATATAAATGAAGCCATACAAAACAATGGTTAAAATATTGAAATCGTAATACGTAATTAAAATTAATTCAAGATGCAAACTGAAAAAGATACATTTGTTCTAAAGAGTGAGAGAATAGGGGTCAGCTCTAGCTTCAAAGCAGAGATGTCCTACAACAGGAAAGTATGGATCATTTGGCCTCTCATTCAAGGGTTGCACTCCAAAATAAGATAGGCATGGCCAGGATAAAACAAAGCCATTATTTATTTTAAAGTCAATTAAATTAAAATAATCATTTTCCCAATTCACCTATCAAAACTAAATTGAATTTAAGCTTGACTATACAAGCTAGTGAATCTTGCTTTGGATTTTGTCCCATAACTGCCATTCCTTTAGAGTACTCTAAAGATTATGGTTGAAATAATGGCATAATTCATTGAACACATTCTGAGAGTCCTGTTTGGATTTGACAGTCAGTGAGGGATGCACATATAGAAATAGAGAACTTCATAAACAAGGTGGAAACTATCTGGGAAAGGTTCTTCAGAGTGATTTCTGCTGGAAGCAGCTAACTAGAGACTGTTGGAAAAGGTCTCCAGTTAGAATATCAGAAGTAACAGCAACGTGATTTAATCATGATTGAAGTTGTGTTACTATCACTTTCCTCGGGGCAGATGAAAGAAATCAGAAATGAAAATGGCCACGCAGACAGCCAGAATTAAATCTCACCTTCTATTCTATCTTTGATGATGGGAAATAGAACTCAGCAAGGGCTTTGGTACAGAATGGCCTGCAAAATGTTCTTGCTAATGGAGATGTAATGATACAGTACTGACAGCTTTTACAAAGCCATTATTATAGGTACAGGGGGCAAAAAAAGCTGGTATTGGGATCATCCATGTGCTTCCCATAGTCTTTTTCTGAATGGCAATAGTGTCTATAACTTGAATGTGCCCACAGCAGGGACTTCAAGTCACATTTCTTTACAAAGATTTATTCTCAGTCCAGAAAATGATTCCTCACTGTTCTTGCAGTCAGTCCTCCGCATAGGAAAATAAAGTCAAGCTGAATTATGCATTAACACATTAAATTTGGATAAATCATCACTACCCCCTCCTTATTTTTCTGCAGGTGCTTAAACTGTGCTTGAAGATATTTGTATGGTGGAGAATAATTCTGATCTTTTGATTTAGGAATGATGTAGAAAAGCTGGTTAGGTTAACAGTGACAATCCCAGATCCACCCATCTCTATTTGTTTTCAGGAACCAGGGGAAATTTCATGTGCTAAAGGCAAGGGCTGCAGTAAGGTATACAATAAGGCATTTTGGCTTCAATAGCAAAATTTAAAAGCAAAAAGGGAAAGAGAAAGAAAGCAAGACATTTGGAGGAAAGTTGAGGTTAAGAGTCCCCTGAAGGAATGAAGGGGATGTAGAGCATGGTTATTGACTGGTCCAGATTAAAGAGCAGAGAGGAAGATTTCAATTTGATAACGTCACAGCCCTTCCTGTTTTTCTTTGCTGCATGTGCCAACAATTTTGTAAGGTAATTAAATTGGCTGATTGAAGTCACAGTGGTCATGGGGCGATAAAGACCATTTGGATTTAATGGAATTTAAAAACAACAGTGCTCCATGCACAACTCTTACTGAATGAGAATTTTAATGATCCATTCAGGCTGCTGACTAAATAGAACATCCTGGAACAAGTTTAATTGAAAGGGCAAACCTGATTAGGTATATGCTGTCTTTATGACCAGAGATAGGGAAATTAACATGATCCTTTTAAAATGACTCATTAATATATTATCAAGGTTTAAGGCAGGTCAAATTAGGAGTCTTATATGGAAAAAAAACTTTGGGAATCCTTACTCACGTATTTCAAGCCAAGTCAACTTGAATGAAAGAATGTTCTGTTGGTCATAAATATAACAGATTTATGTTTAGCACCTGCTTTTATTTTTTGAGAGTATGCTAAGTTCAATTAACACTATCAGTGCAGATGTGAGTGATAATTAATGATGTGCTTTCTCCTTCTAGAGATAAGGGGAAGATTTATCTGTCGATTCTGCACTTGAAAAAAGTCACTTAAATCCTTTGCTTTAGCTTCCTACAAAACCTCCCCCCAACATAAAAAGCCTAATTTTCTACTTAAGTTTAGTATTTCCCTTCCTTAAATGTCTCATAATGATATATTGTGAGATGCCCACTCAAAACTAAAAATAAATAAATGGATGGTCTGTGGTCTACACACTCTTTGATTTAAACACAGCATAACATCTCATTACAAATGTGGTACTATCACGTGCGCTGGGATATCAGAGAAAATATAATGCATAACAATATGTAGTCATATTTCCATAGCTGGGGACTAGAAAAAGCTAGCTGTATGAAAGTGGAGTCTTCATTTTGTACTTCCAAATTTATACTCATTTATTTGGACCTAGATCTTAGATACATCATTTTTGTCACAATGCAGCTTATATTTCCAAGTGTAGAAACAGAAACAACATTCATGACTTATGCTACAGATATTATATACAGCTATGCATTCATATTTGCTCAGCTGCATGTAGCAGTGTCAGAAGCAATGCTTAAACACGGCAGCTCTTTTATATACTTCTAGTTCACTAATATTAAGGAAAGTTGATAACTTTCTTTTAACCAATAGAATGGAAACTTTCAAAGTCACACAGAAGCAAATAGTCACTGCTCCCAGCAGAGATATTATATGGCTACAATGGCTGTCACCTATCATCAGGCAAGCTGTTGCATTTTTCACCAGCTGTAGCTTCTGAATGGTCTTCAAGAGCAGACCCATATAGAGTGAAATATAGTGGTCCAGGCAGTGACCATTGCCAGCATGTTCTAAGACTGGCCACAAATGATGCACCAACCAAAACCTCTAGGCCATGACTTTCACATGTTGATTCAGCAAGAGTTTCAAGTCCAGGGGATAGAGGATAGAGGAGAAAAAGAACCTATAATAGCTGGAACATTTACACTTCAGGGATACATTGTGTTGTCCCCACTTCAGGGGATACTTTATAGAATACTAAGTATTAAATGAGAGACTGCTGAAATCACCAAATAAACTAGTATGCAATGCATATATCTACTACTCAGGTTGTTCTCCAATCTTTGTCCCTAAGAAGCCTATAAGAAAGGTATTCTTGATTTCACTTAAAAAAAAGAAAAAAGAAACTTCAGAGACTGAAGTTTTGCATTGATGTTCCACCAGTAAATTGCTCTAATAATAACATCTATGCCCCAAAATTAACAAGTAATTATAGAAATGAAATATAGGTTCTCCTGAATAGGAGAAAAAACTTCCACATCCCAAATCAATATTATTATCTTAATTAGTGCATGCACAACCTTATTGAGGTACTTAGCAATGTCTAAAACTGAAAGGAATTTGAAAACATGAAGTGAGTATTCAGAAAACAATTCATCCCATTTGTTTGCTACACATTGGAAGATCTCTAGAGAGAATAATGGAGCTGTTCTTTCCTCTCCTGCTCAGTGAATGATCCTATCCCTATAGGAGGGGGAATGTGGGTCTTTTGTTATTTCCTTGTGGAGACAAAGTTTTTGGGATAGCAACTTGCAATGTGGTTTGTAAAGAAGTAAAGCTTCTTCTCCATTCCTTCAAAGACTAAAATCATAAAGGATGGAGAATCCTATTTGACCTTGAGATTTCTTGCAGTGTTTACTAAAAGAGATACACACCATTCTTTTAATTTTTTGCTCATCACAGCTCAAGGTGTCCTCAAGTCCTTGTAAAAGAATGAAATGGCAGTTAGAATGAGATAGGCCTGACCTCCAGCTCCATACCTGCTTTTAACTGGCTATGGGTTCAGTTGGATGGATCTAAAGAGAAACTGGACCTCCTTCAGTGCTGGATTTACTGGGTCCTTTGTCTCTGCTGGCAAGCTGTACATTTTGACTGGGCTAAGGTTTGCACTGAAGTATGCTTAAAAGAAGCAGCAAATTGCCACAAGACATTTTAACTTAAATGAACTGCTTATCACACAGAACCTCCTGAACCCTTCTCTTGTGATAAATTAGAATTTATTCAGTATACTACAACAAGTGGGAAAGTGGAGTGGGGCAAAGAAAGTGGGAGGAGAATGTACATGTAAAAGAAAAACCACAAAACTGATTGAAAAATATATGGAAAACTAATTTTATTTCCTTACTGATTTTAGAACTGTTTATTGCACTCTTATTCTGAACAGAGTCATGTGAACAGAAGTGTTAGCACTGCACAGTTTGGACTCAACCTGCTGCCATTCAAATGTGATGACTCTCACCTTCACTGTGCAGGCATGCAATTATGGGAGTTGAATTCTAGCATATCTGAAAGGTACTATGAAGAACTAGCACATTAAATAGTGTGGTGTAGTAGAACTTGGACTCAAAATAACCAAGCTCATATCTACTCAGCAATTAAGATTCATTAACTGGCTTTGGGCCAATTATCATCTATTAGTTTAAACCTCTCTCACAGTGTCATTATAGGTGTAAAATGGGAAGAGAGAGAGTGTTATTTATGCTGCCTTGAGCTCCTAGAGGGAAAGTTGGACTAACAAAGTTAAAAAGAAAGCAAGCAAAACGACAACAAATGGAATTATTCTGCATTGTGCCAAATGATTTCTTGTTTTCCCTAAAATCTACAACACTCTTTAGGTTAAAATTATAATCCTGCTCTTAGTGCATTACCTTCAATTTTTTATCCTATCAAGAACACTGAAGATTCTCAGACATCTTTCTTTGAAGGGAGATTAATAATTATGAAAATAATGGAACTAAATATTAAATATTTGTTGGGCTTCCCCCTGTTCCAAATGAACCCCTTCTTTTAATGCATTAAAATCATAATTATTGATTCTCTTGGCAATCAAAGCAATTTCTCATGGAATAATTCTATTTTATTTGCTATTTATAGCATCATGGGCATCTAAACTAGAGAATGTATGCTTAATTTGCTCTCATAAACTTTTTGCTCATCTCAACAGCTGAAAGTCAGTCATATCCTTCACCAGGAATCCTACAGAAATCCTAAGAACAAGCTCAGATATTGCATAAATAATTCATTCTGTTGCTTGCCCATTCCTTCTCTTAACCAAGACCAATCTCATGACTGCGCATCTTGGAAAAGCTTGGTTTCAGAATCTTATTTCTTCAATTTTGACCTGTTTTTAGAATCTTTCCTTCAGATTGTTCCTATCAATATGGTGCATCTTTTTTGTCTGTTCAGTTCTTGCACCCCTGTCTAAAATCTCAGATGTAGAATATGAACTGAAAAACAAGAACTTCCTAGGATGCCCTTCATATCTCAGTGGAAAATACATTCTCCAGTTGGGGTGCCACTGCAGTGAAGATCCTCTTCTCCCTTATTACATCATGCACATGTTCATATCAGGTGCTCCACTAGGTAGGTTGGGAGAAACTCTAACTAATGAGGTACAAAACCCCATATGATTATAAACTGAGCACTAGTATCTTAAACTATGTTTGGAAGTGTAATTGTTTCAGAATCAGTTAATTGCTACATCCATCTATATGTACCATGTAAAATGGGAACTTCCTTTTGCCCCAGCTGGAGCTTCTGGGTCATTCCCAAGGCTGTTTGCATGTACAGGTAGTCCTCACTTACTGACTGCCTCATTTAGTGACTGTTCAAAGTTAGGATGCTGTAAAAAAAACAGTTTTGCAACCAATGCCTTTATGACCATTGCAGCATCCTGCAGTCATGTGATTGCCATTTGTTTGCTTCCCAATTGGCTTGTGCCATGCAGAGTTAATGAAGAACGCAGAAGTAAATTTGTAAGTCATGATCACGTGATGCTTTGCTTAACGACTGAATGGGAAGTGACATCGTAAGTCCATCATTGTCATGTGATTTTCTACTTAGCGACCGTGGCGCTTAGTGATGGAGTTGCTGGTCCCAATTGTGGTGCTAAGCGAGGACTACCTGTATAGCACATCAGAACCATTCAAACAGCTAAATGAGATCAGAGAACTCCCAACAAAACTTGAAAGAATCAGAATCAGAAAGCTTGCAGTGTTATCCAAGAACAAATCCCTTTTTTCACATGTGTTGACACATGTTGAATTATCATTTGTTTCAGACTTCTACCACTCTTTCTCTCAGCGCCCTCCACTCTAATCTTTTTGTAATCCCTTTACTCTGAGGCTATTAAAAAGTATGTTCCTGTCAAATGTGAAAACAGTAAACATACTTTTATTGCCTTGAAAAAAATAACTGAACATACTTTCTATTACTTTTTACTGATCTTTTAAAAATCACTTCAATCTCTGTAAAGATTCAGGCAATCAGCAAACTACAAAAAGCTTCAGTAATATAAAGGAAATGAATCCAAAAGCTACAACTGTGTAGAAATGTTTGAATTTCATCCAGTGCATGATGAGTAGATTGTTCGGGATACTGGAGCTAAGATATATTTTCAATACATATTTTTCATTAGGGTTTAAGTGGCTCAGCAGCACCGTAGAGTGCTTAATTGTGTGCTATGATTATATTAATGATGTGTGTGTATACATGCACACACACACACACACAATATCTTAGAATGAAAAGAACAGAAACAATGACTCTTAGTAGTAATACTTCTATGTTCGTATACCAAGAATTTCAACCTTCTTTGCATCAGCCCACTCATTTAGTTTGCAGTCTGTGCCAAGTAATTTTTAAAAAAAATATGAAGTAAAAAGAAAACATTAAAAAGATCATTTTAAATACCTGAAGAGAAAGCTGCATTTAAAGATCACACTAACATTAGCTAGCAAACAGAGGACATTATCTTGAGTGCTGGGCAATACTGACCTTTTGTATTACAACACTCACGTTTTACAGGTTAATGTGAATCTCCAGACTCCAGTGACATTATACCAAGATGTAATTTTACTCAAAGGTTTTGGAAACTAGGATAGGGGAAAAAAAATTAAGTGATTCAAATGGCTTTACTTTATTCCTTTCTGGTACAACCTTCACTCTTTCATGTTCTTGGTGACTAGCAACCATAAAATAAAAATTAAAAGCCAATTTTAACATTTGCAGCAATGTGAGCAGAATTCCAGAATTAATTTGGTAGATAAGGAAAGAAAAAAAAAGCCATAAGGCAAATTTAGGGGAAACTTCTAGCACACTCCAATGCAGTGGCAATTCAAGTCAGTTTTGTCAGAAAATCAAATAATGCATCCCCAAGACACAAAAATTAAAATGAAATAATATAGTTCTGTTCCTTTTTTTTTTTTTTTAATCTGCGCTCAGTCGTTACCGACTCTGCCGTGACTGCTTGGACGAGTCCTTGCAGTTTTCAAGGCAAGTGTTTCGGAAGTGGTTTGCCATTGCCTCCTTCCTAGAGCAGAGCCCAGCTGGCGAGCGCAGGAGGTGGGGTTTCCGTTGCTTCGCGCCCTTTTCGGGCGTGCGTGGTTTTTCGTGCTTACCAGCAACTGCTCCCAACTCCTTTTTGCAAGGCGCCGCCAGCATTTTTCCTCCCACCGGAGTGAGAGTCCCCATTTATCTACTCACGTGAGTTTTCGAACTGTTGGGTTGACAGGAACTGGGGAGGAAACAGGAGCTCACCCTGCTAACGCGAAGGCTGGACTCCAATGGGTCCAATTTTGTCCCTCATACTAATCACCTACTTTAATGAACACTAATGTGACACCCATGATGTTTCTATGTGAGAGTAATATCATGTGGACTAATGCCCTTCCTTTCTGCCTATCCTAGACATGCCACCAAGCAGTCACTGTTATGGAAGCACTTCCCCACCATTTGAAAATTCAGATAACATTGTATAAGTCCATCCTGATGTAGACATACCGAACTCTTTAGTGTGAGAAAAAATCTGGCTCAGATGAGTTTCCTCCTGAATGGAAGAGGAAGCATTCTTTATCGCTGTACAGATGGATGGCATGGCATAGCATATGTGGGATATTGTGAAGTAACCCACTTCACACTTTGTTTCATGCTTGTGTGGACTCCTCTTGGACGGAGTTCCAAGTTGTAGAGAGTAAGGGAGATGACCTTGACAGAAATAGGTAAAGGGAACTGAAACATCATTTAAGTCTGGGAAGCAAGATAATATTTAGGAATGGCTCAGGCAAATGCCTCCCTAATTCACTGGGGTAAAAGAAGGAGGAGAAACTCTAGTTCTAGTCTTCCTGTGGAGTTGCTTTTCTGGTCTAATGGGGGTGACACAAGTAGGGCTGGGAAGGAGTTTTGTGGGAAATCTGGATATCTGCTACAAGTCAATGTGGATAATATTGAGCTAGATAGACCAATGATCTATCTCGGTTTAAGACACCTTTGTATGCTCTTATGTGGAGCTTTCATGGGGATTTCACCCATTTCAGTTATATAACTTCTGTAATAAAGTAGGTACTGTAATGGAATGACTTAACCTGTAAAGTGGAAGGCTGAAAGTGTGAAATCTCCTCTCCCTGAAGTTCTCTAAGTTTTTACAACTGAACTGGCTCTGCCTCCTGCTTTGGGATGGTAGATCCTGCTACCATAACCAGGGGCTATGTAATGGGCTGTGAGAATAACCCCGAGGAACAGGAAAAAGAGCCACAACCAAGACAATGGTCAGATAAGAGAAAGCTGAGTCCTAAGTCCATGTAATTTGAGAAAATGTCTCAGACTTGACTCTCCCTAGTTCTGTATGTATGTATGTCTGAATGCAAAGGCAGGGAGGAGAGAGGCACATTGAGACTTGCAAGATTCTGTTACTGTAACCTTATAATAAAAGTAGTATTAGCATTCATAACTTTGATTTCCTGGTCCAGACTACTTTGAAGGGCTGACAGAACACCTCATCTGGTGTTCATTCCCAAACTCAGTGTGCGCAATAGATAGGGTGCATCCTGTGCTGCCTTTCTGGCAATTAAATACAAAAAGTGAAATAATTTCTATAATGACATCTTCTGGCCATATAGCATCATGGATATAGCCCTTTTCTAGGAGATAGACCAATCTTACAAAAGATAAATGAAATCAAGCTATATTAAAAAAGAGAGAAAAGCTAAATGTGAAAATCCATAATTTAGAAAAAAAGGCTAAAATACAGTACTGACCAGATCACTATTAGCAGCTTAGTTAATTTAAAAGAATTTTACAAAAGAAAATGCAATGGTCCAATTGATAAATAGAAAGTTCTCTGGCAGAATCTCAGAAGCAGAGCTGCAGGAATTTCAAAGTTATTGCAGGTCACAAGAAGATTATAAATATAAATAATGTCTTCGTGCTCCACCTGAAGAATGGATAAAATAATTTACCAGCTGATACAGAGGAATATAGAAAATCAGACAGCAATACACTGAGAACCAATCAAACCTAGTACAATATTCCTAGCTACATAATTTATCTCGACAGATTTTTCTGAAGAAAATTAACCTGGGCTTTTGAGTTCCTGGATTGTTCCAGCTTCTTGGAGGTTCTAAAGTTTCCTTAGAGGCTCTTGGAGAAATGGAAGAACCCCATTTCTTAACTAGCCTCTTTTCTCAGCTTCTCCAGCATTCAGACTTTTTTGAAAAGGATCAAAGTGCTTGATCTTTCCAGCAGAGGGCGGGACTGGGCCAAACTGACTTTGTATTTGTCAAAGAGCCATGCCTTACCTGAGAAAATGTGAATTGAGTAATTAAGTCTGTCTGGCAAATAAGCTTACACTTACAGCAGTTTCATTCAGTGATGATGGAAGTTTTTTTTTTCTTTCTGTTGCCTGAAATGTTACAGATTATTCAACATCATGGCATAAATAGGAAGTCAGGATTGGTACTCATATATGTATTCAGTCCCATAGCCACAAATGGAGATATTCAACATAAAGAAAATAAGTTTTTGAAACTAACTATATTTTTTTCTTCACCTCTTTGCTAACTTTTTTGGGGGGGAGAGTCCCCTTTATACTGACCAGTGGAATGGTGAGTCATTGAGCTGTACAATGGTTCAGTTAATTAAAATGTTTGCATATTGACTGATTAAATTTTGAATCAAAATTATTCTCTGTGAATGTTTTTGATTTATTTCTTGGAAATCCACACTCATGCAGGTTTAAATAGTTTGTTTGTCACAGTTATTTACATTAGGAAAAATTCTTCCACTGAATCATTTCCAAAAGTATTGAAGATTTTGAAACTGCAATATGAGAGAATGAACATTGTGATCCTGTATTAAGGGCAAAATAGATGAATGAGATACTGCTATTATATCCAGGAATTTGGGGGGAATGGGACAATAATGAACAATCAACAGATTGTTCTGAAGCTTGCTAATATAGGTATGGTAGGTCCATGCTAATTTAAAAACCTTTTTATTTATATATTTCAAAAAATAGAAGAACAATAAGAGATAAAACATTTGATGACTCAGTACAGCAATTAGATCAGGTTTTGGTCAGTTTCCATACTTTGTAAACTGATTTTTATTGTGTGTGCTGCATTTTTAGGGAAATATTTTTCCTATTCATGTTAAATGTTTATTGTGTATTTTGCCCTTGATTGATTGATTGATTATATGCCATCAAGTCAACTCAAGTCGATTCTTAGTGATCACATAGATAGATGTTCTCCATGGCAATCAGTCCCTAAACTGATATTTCAGGTCTTCCAATGGTGCACCCATCACCACTGTAACTGAGTCCATCTACCTTGCCGCTGATCATCTTCTCTTTCCTTTCATCTTTCCCAGCATCAGAGCCTTTTCCAGAGAGCTAGGTCTTCATATAATATGTCCGAAGTACAATAATTTGAGCCTGGTCGTTTGTGCCTCAAGTGAGAATTCTGGGTTGATTTATTTGATGATCCATTGATTTGTTTTCTTGGCTGTCTGTGATGGAATGGAATTATGAAGGCCAGGCTCAGGGAGAAAAACTTTTTCTTAGCTTGCTGGAGGAGCGTGGGAGATACACGAGGATGAGACTGGCACCTCCCTGAGGAATTCACAATGTTGTGGCTGGCTGACTTGGGAACTGGGGTTTCAGTCTGGGAAGATTCTTGCTAGAGGTTGTAACTAATAAACATAGCTGAACTGAATTTCCATTGTCTCTTGGAGTTCCTTGGGCTAGGCCTGATATCAATCTTCCCAGACTGAAACCCCAGTTCTCAAGTCAGCCAGCCACAACATTGTGAATTCCTCAGGGAGGTGCCAGTCTCATCCTCGTGTATCTCCCACGCTCCTCCAGCAAGCTAAGAAAAAGTTTTTCTCCCTGAGCCTGGCCTTCATAATTCCATTCCATCACACTGTCCATGATATTCTCAGGAGTCTTCTCCAACACCAAAGTTCAAAAGCGTCAATACTCTTCCAATCCTGTTTCTTCAAAGTCCAACTTTCACTGCTGTAGAGTGTTGCAGGGAATAAAATGGCTTGCACAGTTCTAATCTTTATAGGTGTAGACACATCATAAGCATTTGAATATCTTTTCCAAGTGCTTTGCCCTTGTAGTAACATAATCAATTTTAGTTTATTTATTTATGTATTTTAAAAATAATTTTTGGAGGCTGCTCTATCCTGATGTGATGGTACATGGGAATGGCCTAGGCAATGGTCAGATAATGGGTAGCTCAGTCCATAGGTGGGGGAAAAGCATGGGAAGTATTTCAGAAGGGACCCTCCCTAGTTTTCCAGAGACTAAAAAGAGAGGAGGGATTACAAAGTTCTGTTTAATGTAACCTTACAATAAAGAGAGTGCTGATACTCCTGGTAGTGCTTCTTGTCTGGACTACCTCGAAGGGTTATCACTTGAGTACATGCTCATTGTTAGCTTCAGCTGTAGGTAGGCTGTTCTAAAGGAAATGATCGAATTCAGAGTCATTCCAGTCATTTGGTTATCACCCCAGTTCCAGATACCATAATTCCACTTGCAGGCATGTCAGTTCAATCCCAGATGCAATCATCCTAGGGTCTAGGAGACAGGCACTTTTGTGACCCATTCATCTCTCTTTCATGATCCATAATTTTGTTTTTAAATCTTTCTAACATATAACTCTATGGTACCCAAATGTGTCATTCTTTTCCCATTGTTTCCAGTGGGAATTCTTTTCATTTGTTTTAGAACACTGATTGATTGATTATGCGCCATCAAGTTGTTTTCGACTCCTAGCAAAGATAGATTTCCTTCATGATGATCTATCCCTAACCTGGTTTTAGAACATCCCACTATGGATTTCTGTGGCAGAAAAAATATCCACAGAAATTATCAAATATTTTAATAATATAAAGTATAAAACCTAGAAGTTATTCAATAGGAGGCAAGCCAAGTAGAACTAGCTCATGGTGGACGTGTTAAATTACCCACAAGTTACATTTTACAAAATGTATCTATTTTGATGAAGAATTCTGGATAACTTGAAAGTAGCACCATACTATGGCATTTGAATGCAATCTCTTATGTGCTACAAGAAAAAAAATGCAAGTTATTTTTTTCTATAATGAAGCAGAGAGAGTCTGATTAGAATGCTGTAGATGGTCTTCTCAAAATGTAATTAAATCCCATTACTAATAAACCTGCTTTAACAGATTGCATTAAGGATTTTTCAAATTTGCTCAAGTCCCTAAAAGCTGGGAAATTGATAATCCTAAAACATGCTTTTCAGGCAACAGGAATATAGCATAATTTATACTGGGACAAGCTTCAGTTTTGTTGGTTAGAAAAAGCTGGATGGCTGTTGGCAGCTCAGATTTGCCTGTTTTGGAGGTGGCTCTGGCGTTATGGGATTCCCCTTCTAACTTTTGGATCTGCCTCTTCCCTGGCGCATTTTTTAAAAAATATAAAATAGAAATTTTATACTTTAGTGGCTGCTTGGGTTTTTAATGCGGGTGCCATGTTTTTATGGTTTATGATTTGTTTTCTATTTTTGATGTTTTGACTATATGAATATTGTTTATAATGTTAAAATTCTTTACTCTATTTGGTATAATATATTCTTTGGATTTGTTTGCTATTTATTATTTTTGTTGGAAACTAAACAAAATGATTAGTTTAACTAGGATCACGTAGTATGGAAATATTTTCAATACATTTTCACTAGCACCATGGTTTAGAGCCATACAAAATTTTACTTTTACTGTAGAAATCTACAGACTATGGTAAAAATATAAAATAAATACAATCACTTCTCTCTTTTTTTGCCATTTAATGGTAAAATTGCTGCTTCATGCTGCCCATGGTAGAACCCATTTTATTTACTTAAACATGCAAACAGAAATGGGTATTAAGCCATTTTGTAGGGGGGGGGGACCTATCTGTTTAAATGCTTCTCAAAAAGCGAGAGTCCTTCCAAACATTCATTGTGTGTGTGTGTGTGTGTGTCCAACAGAAGAGAGAGAAAGAATTTCTTCAAATTGCCTCTAGCTAAATTTTTGCAGTTCGGGAAAGATATCTATTTCCTGTCAACAGGAATTAAAACAGAAGTTCAACAAAGTTGTGAAGGCAGAATAAATGTCATCACCTGGTGAGAGCTCCATTGTAACTAGGAAGATATTGTTAGAAATAAAAGCCATCTAAAGGAAATTTTGGACAGAAGAGAGAGTTGGAAGATGGCTAGAACCATATGACAGAATGGAGGAATGAAGAATGTTCTTCAGAAAAGGAAGGATGCTTGAAAAAGAAAACAATTTTCAAAATAATTCAAACTGAATATATAATTAATTAATGAGCCATTACATTAGTAAATAATCAATGGTACTATTGATTATAGTCAGACAGATATCTAGGGCTCCACTCAACAAAGTAAGAGGACCACCAAATTCAGCAGATGAGATTTCCATACTTTGAAGGAAGGGAAGTAACATACACAACATACACAACATACACAACATACACAACATACACAACATACATAACATACATAACATACATATGATGACACCATTTTGTTAAAGAAGATAAGAGCTCATTATGAAAGTAAAAATCAAAAGTGAAAAAAAAATCCAGGCTAATGTTAAATATTAAGATGACAAAAATAATATCAGCCTGCATGCTTTGTGAATTTACAGTTGATGGCAAAGAAGGGAAGGTGGTGGATAGTTTTCTTTTCTTGGGCACAAGATTAGATAAAGAGGGACAGTGTGCTGGAGTAGTAAAAGGAAGATTAATTACAGGGTGGAAGGAAGCAATGACAAATTTAGACAAAATAATTGGGCATGTAATGGGGGCAGATGATGAATTATTATGCTTGGCAAGTTTGAAGGAAGAAGAGAAAGGCAGCAGATAAAGTGGATGGATGGGATCAAGGGAAGTTACTGACATGTCCTTGGAAGAGTTATGAGTTAGTACTAAAGACAGAGCAAGATGGTGAGCGTTTGCCCATCCCATCACTGGGAGCTGAATCCAACTCAGTGGGATATAACTAGATAGCATAGTTATATACACAGTCACCTTGCTTACAAAGTAACAATTTGCTGTAAAATGTTTATATATTTGAGATAAAGGAACACAAAATAAATTAGGAAACGTATTTAAAAATGAGCTAAAACTTAGCGTGCAATTGAACTTTATTTACTTGATCATTTACTTGAATAGTAAGATGAAAAACTGCAGCTAGGAAGTCTCTTCCAATCCAGACAGACATTCTCCAGTTCCTCAGTTACATTTTCTTCCTCATTTTGTGACATAAGGGTGTGAGCCATGAGAAGCAATGCTGGGATTTCTGGTCACTTTCACAAAAGTAGGTTCCTCAAGCCAATAATCTGCCCTCAGTACCTATTGAAAAGGTGATTAAAATGGGTAGACAAATTTAGGGCAAAACAATGTAAGTATGTAAATGACTCTCATATATCTTGACTCTAAGTGTGGTAATGTTGCCCCACATAATGTGCTTAGAACTGCAATTTAAGTTAATAATCAAGTCCAGCAACGAATAAATTATAAACCCATGACAGACTAGTAAAATATTTACTCCCTATAGCTACATAAATAATAATGCCTTGGCATTTTACCCAAATTTTGGGCAGCTTAGATACAGTATGGTGCAGCTCAGTTTATTACTGAGATTTCTGCAAATGCTTGCCTTCCTTCTCAGTCTTGCATGACCCTTCCTTCCCTTCTTTCTTAGCACACTATGACTGAAGATTTCCTGGCCTAATTAACCATAATTTCTCATTACATTTGAATTAAGAATATAAAAACACAGAAAGAACCCTGCTGAATCACATTAAAGACATCTAAATCAGCCTCCTGATTTTCCACGATGACTGACAAGAAGCCTGTGGGATATTGAGCAGGACATGAGGGTACAGAGGTTAATTTTAGGAAGGAATTATTTGGATTTGTACTTTTATTGTCACTTTTTTTCTTTTAAAAAATGTATGTATTAATCAGTTTTAAAAGAAAAAAGTGAACGAGCAAGTGAAAAGAGAAAAGAAAAAAAGGGAAAAATAGTTGATACAGAAATGTAATATCAGAACATGGGTGAAGGAATTACCAGGATTGTATAGTTAGTACTTGGTATATCGTTGATGAAAAATTCATAATAAAAAACAAAGTACATTAAATTATTTTAATAATATGAGAAAGGATTTGAATTTCTGAGCTGAGTGCCAAAATCTCCACTATTTGTAATTTAAACATTTTTTTAAAAGAAAGAAAAAAGAAAAACTACTAAAACTTTATACATAATTTCTAACTTCCCCTTTCTAACTTCCCCTCTGTTGTAATTATTACTTTTATTAGAAGGGTAGCAATGTCATAACTGAGCTACTGAAGAACTGCTAAGTGTTTATCATACAGATGTGACAATTTCTTACATTTTAATTTGATAAAAAGCCTCTCTCCAACCAAATTCTATTTCATGTTTTGTCATCATTATGGATGGGGACTTTTTATCACTAAAGGCATTTGTTTTTCTGCCTTGGCGATATTTTCTCACGTGAAGTCAATATTACAACTGATTCTTTACTACCATGGATCTTTCTAACGCCCAATATTTTGAGATGCTTGATTTTCTTTCTTGGTCCTCTGATTCTTTTTCTTTTTTTCTTTTGAAAGGAAATGCAGTTGTTTTGCATTATTGTCACTGTTTCCAGTCACCTGTACAACATATTTTGCATCAGCTCAAGGGCTCTATTTAACACTAGATCCATGTTTGCTTCCTTTTCTAGTCAGTGCCTTCACCACTAGAATATGTAGGAATGCCACCTCTCAGTCATGGTCAGGATATGCCTTCACCCAATCTATGGAAGAGTCTTAGTTTACAAATTGATGTAGCTGAAATAACACAAAAGAACGGTGGTCAGATCCATTGTTGTTTCCTTGCAAAGATAACTACTGAATGTCAAATTTAGATAATTGAAATCTACTCCAGTGTTTTACAGGACATCCCCATCAGCAATTTCTGGACTGGGCCTGAACCATTTTCTATTATCTGTGCTGTTCTGAAAATCAGACTGAGAGCATTTCTGAGTCACATTTTCTCTGCTGCACTGAATGCAGTACATTGTGTCACAGGTAAAGTGTCAGTGGTCACTGACATATCAATAGATCACTTCCATCCTTACCTCCATGGGAGAAATTTTATTGCTCAATGTGATCACGCTGCTGTACTGCACTTTTTGAAAAACCCCAAGCATTGCGGAATTGTGATTCTGGTTGCACAAAATAAAGGAGCAGTTTTCTAATTCAGCACCTTCATGGAAGAAGCCAATGGAATGCTGTCATCTTATTACTCACATTATGCATTAAAGAACTTGCAAAAATTGCAACAGCTAGAATAACAGGATGTTCTTGTTAATGATTCTACCCCTTCTGATATAATGGTTTTCTGAAGTATATTTCTTAAGTAGAATGTGATGCAAATTATAGGACATAAAAAAGTCAATCATCTGTTAATTTTGTTCTTATAGAGAAATAGAAGAACTGGTGCATTTAGCCAAACTACCAACATCAACAACTAAGCCTTAGTTATGGCATATCCTTATCTAAGAGAATGCATATGCTGCATTCATTATTTTTGATCCCATCCTTTCTACGAAAATACTGTCCTGCACATGCTGTGGTCCTACAAGATCTGGAGAGATGGTTATGCTGGCAGGTGACTGGGCCCAGATTAGTTTGGTAATTTTATGGCTAGTGCAGTTTTGAGGCTGTTTTCTGTTTTAGCTTGGTACTTTATCCCCATACCACCCCAGATCTCATTCTAAAGTTAAGCATGCACTTGAAGGTCTTTGATCTGGCAGCAGCCATTTCCACATGTTCACGTTTTTTTTCCTGTCCTTTTTTCACTGGATTCCTTTGTCCTCCACAAAACAACTTTGGGAGCAGAGGAATTCTCTGAAATGGTAGGCAGTGTGGAAGGAAGAAATCAAGGGATAATAGTGCCCAGACCACTCCTTATTCTCAGTAGATGAGGAGAATTTTTGAATCCATTTTTCAGAAATACATTTCTAGCTAATATAATTTACACTAAACCAAACAAGAACAAATATCTATAATCTATTTCAGTGATACTGGCTGGAAGAGTCTATTCACAAGCCTACCAGTAAAGGCAATCAGACCCATTGGGCTAAGAAATAGATCCTTTACAGATGCCTTCTTGGAACTGTACTAGGAACCTAGAAAGCTGCCTTAGGCCAGCTGAGACCATTAGCAATTCTAGTTCAAGATCATCTACCTTGCTTGGCAGTGCCTCCTCTGCTTCAAGAATCTCTCTCAGCATTACGTGTGCACAGTATTATTTATAGTAGCCTCCCCTCAGGCTATCAGATCTGGGCTGCAAAAATCCAGATGTTCACTAGGTAACTAACTCACTGCTGTAGGGGTTAGAAATGAAGCCATTTAGTAATCATCTAGGAGTTTTATCCAGATCCAGTAGCTCTAGGTTTCCGCAATGTGAGGCTCTCCAGATATTTAAGATTACAAATCACAAGATTTTCAGGCAACCCTAATTCATCTTGAAGGTGTCATATTAGGGAATGTGGATCTACGCTAAAGGGCAATGACTTTTGTGGGTTTTCAGGATAGAATTTCTTTATTATCAAGTTGGAACTCTGGTAAAAAAAATCATGAAGTTCTGTCACTGAGCCACAGCCCTATTCCACCTTCCGAGAGGATGGACATGTGCATCCTTGCTTCATTGTCTTTAAGCAGATCCTAAACATTTTTAGCTTTTAATGAATGATGTCATACTATATTCTATTGCTATGGCTTGTTATTTTAAATCTTCATTTGAAATCATTTGAAATGGGCTAAATTTATTTTATCATGATATATACTTTCAAACTTCTATGTGGTGTTGTACGGTTTTGTGAGCCATTTTGCAAAACACCTTTCTGTCATTAAAGGTAATCATCCAAACCTTGAAGGAAATAAACACAGCATGCAAAATATCTGATTGAAACTAATTTTAACTAATTACATAATCCCAGAATAAGGGTTCTTATCAAATAAGAATCTTTTGGAAAAATATCAGAACCTTATTCTTTCAGTTTCCCCCAGCATTTCATACTGTTTATCCATTGTACCGACAAGCTGGAAGAATGCTTTATGTGCCGCTGGGCTATATCTGTGGTGTCCAATGATCAAAACTCATTTTTCTGAATCACAGGCATCTTGAATCTAATTAAAGCAATATGCTGAGAATTAAGCCAGTTTCCTAAGGAAAAAAAAATCTGATTGGGCTCAAGCTTTTAATCCCGTTGCAATCCCTCGGACAAAACTGGCTTAGGACCAAATGTTTTTCTTCCCCCAAGGCTTGTACTGTTTCTCTGTAACCATATTATAGCTTTTCCTAAAAAGCACCAACATGTATAGCACAATGGTCAGTTCAAACACCTTGTGTTACAGTATTCATGTTCTCAGATCTGTCAGCCACATCCTGATTATCATTGCAACCTATGCAGATATGCCCATTGATCTTTTCCTGAGATCTAAGACCTGTGTGACTGCTGTCCAAGAAGGAGCCCTTGGGAAGGTGTCCAAGGCTTTGGGGCAGCATCTGCAGCCTTGGGACACAGCTGGTGTTCCCCTACCCTACACAATGGCCAGCGTTCTTCTTTGGCCACTGCACATTGTCTGAGAGAATAGCGATTGATGAAAAGGTCGCTTACTTTTAAAGATCTTTGCATCAAGGAACCCCTTTAAGCTTTCAAGGATTCTCATGAAGAAAGTTTTGAACACCTCTGCTATAGGGGTTAAAGAGGAAGCCATGGAAGCCAGAGCAAATAGCAAATACCAATTAACAATACCTCCTTTCAAAACTTTCTGAATTTTATTCAGATTCATTTTCTCACAGATAACAGCAATTCCATTTTGAATGGCACTGTACCAGGTTTCTGTATGAATAGTCTATGTCCTTTTCTGGATTTAACTCAGCAGGAATGTTGTCTCAAAGGAATTGAACAGCTCAAAGAACAGCCAATGGAAAGGTCATCAGGCACAGCAGACACCTTCCTTGAGATGATGCAGGGTAAGATCTGATATAATGAGATATTTTAAAATAATATACTGATCTGTTAAAAATCCTATACAGCACATTAAATTAGTACTTCATGCTCTATATCAAAATATGGCTCTTCATATGCTTCTGCCTACAAATGACCGCAGCTAATTAGAGAAGAATAATCCCCATACACATATGATTTATAGTTTAAAGTGTGTGTGTGTGGGGTGGGTGGGTAGTAGTTAAGCTGCTAGACCAGGGCTGTGGAAAGGCATGAGTGATTTTGGGCAGGCAGTCACTCCCTCTCAGCCCAGCTTACCCCATGAGGTTATTGTTGTGGAGTTAAAATAAAGAAACTTCCTTACAAAAGCTGCCTTGAGTTCAATCCAAAGAATTAGAAAATAAATAAATAATTGCACATCAAATTCAGAAGTTCACAAGTCTTTTCTTTACAGCACAGCCAATCACTTGTTGACAATATCTGATAAAAGTTTTATCTCAGAGATTTTATTTCCAGCACAAGACTTTAGCCTGTTCATCAGACCTTTACTCTTACAGATTCTACCTAGGGGACCGTTGCTTTATGGTTTGAAACCGACAACATGAAAATTAACAACAAGCAAACCAATAAACCCTCTGGCTGATAACCATTTAGGGTAACAACAAGATATCTGATTCTTAGCTCTGTGAAGTAGTCCAGACAAGAAGCACAACCGGGAGGACTAGCTCTATCTTTATTGCAAGGTTACATTAACAGAATCTTGCAAGACTGAAAATATTTTCCCCCTCCTGACCTTTTATTCTGTGGAAAACTAGGGAGGGTCCCTTCTGAAATGTTTCCCACACCATTCCCCCTTCTGTGGCCTGAGACATCTTTTATATGCTGGTTGTCCAATCTACATTTCTCTCCTCTGTCTCCTAAGGTCATTCCCACATACCATTACACTGACGATCCATGTTATGTTCCAAAATTGAAATATAGCACTACAAATGGTTCAAAACAGACATTAATGTGCTTTATCCCAGTGCCAAGATTGAGACTTACATCCCTAATTGTGAGCGTTACTACCATTTTGTTTAACGGATCTCACCATTCATGTAAGTTCTTAACAACAGTGTTGGCAAAAGAACAAGACATGCATTGTGATGTTCAGACATGAGCTCTGCTCTTTGGTACTTGTGTGATGAGGTTGTGCTCCAGTATGTAAGGGGCGGAGCTTGTGTTGCAATGTTGCAATGCATGTTTTGTCCTCCCTGCCACCCCCTCCCCTGCACGCCTAGGAATCTCACAGTCTTTTAATGTTCTGAGAATCTTGACAAACGTTATGATGTTGGATGATACATTATGATATTTATCATAGTGTATGTGTGCAGCATGTGTGTGTAATTTCCATTTCCAGAAAAGGGAAATGGCAATCCCATTACTGCATAGATACAATTTGATCAATGAAATAGTGAAACAAAATAAAAGAAAATCCTCGGGAACCAAATTGAACAATATAAGGACTTGGTATGGCTCAAAAATAGTGCTGTGTGCCAAAATCAAATGTTATTATGAAGCCTATAAATCAGATCAAAGCATATGGATGTGGAGAAAGACATATGGGCTCTCCATATGTTACGACACATCTTTAGAGAGAAACATGTCATGCAAGTGAGAGGAGGTACAACATACTGTGCTGGTACAATTAAAGGCTATTGACCTTCAGCTGGTATAATAATATTACTCTGAAATAAAATGGAAGTTGCAAAACATCCTATCAGTGAATGTTACTGAGATACTAACAAACCATTTGATACATCTTTTCACATGTATCTTTTGCAGAAAGCACTGGGAGTGCTTCATTCAAAGAAAATGCCTTTGCCACAATGAAGCCAAGTAAATCCCAGGCTCCTAATGTCTGCATGAAATAACTAAATAATGTTGTGGCTTGTTTGTATCTGGAAATAGGTTAATTACTAACCATTTTTGGCTTTCCTTGCTGTTTCCTTGAATCATCCATTTTGAATCATCTCACAAAAGAGAGCCACCTACAAGGCAGCTGAATTAACTTGTTTTGTCTGAACAAGCAAAAAACCAAAATAATTTGACAGCCTGGTTATTTCATTTACTACATTAGCGGCATCATGTGTAATTCTTTCCTTCTAAAAAGTGGCATGAAAATCTGTTTTGTAACCTCATTGAACCAAATCAAACCATCTAGTTGAATCTATTCTCAGTGTAAGCCACTGAACTTGGTATGATGTAGATATTTAAATGAAGGGAACATACTTGGTCTTTGGCCTAAAAAGGATTAGGAAGCTAAACTGGATTTAATTTAATTTCAATTAATGAATTTCATTTAATCTCATTTTTAATTTAAGAGTAAGTATAGTAATAGAATAAACAATGAATCATTAAATATAGTAACTATAACACATTTCATACATGAAATATGTTCTTTCTTCTGTCCTATTAAAAATTACCATTGGGTGTTTAAGATTTTGAGAGATGATTCATGTGGCCTAGGGGTCGGAGGTTGTGCACCCTTGATTTAAGCCACCTGACTTTAGGGTGTCCAATGACATGTTGCTGGTCAAGTTCATAGCCTCTTTTCCCCATTGTGTGTACAGAACATGACACACACAAGTCAAGATCATGCCGTCTCTTCCCCACTGTGTGTACAGAATATGACTAGGCTGGTAGTTGAATTTTGTTCCAGCAGTGTTGATAGCATCATGTTCCCTATCCCACCTGGGAAAGTGAAGACAAGCTATGTGAGATATACAGCTCTATCCTCCATAGCCTTTGTTGCCTGCTTGGACATCTGCTGTCTGAGATATGTGCTGTTCTGTCGAAAGGACTGGCCACGATCTCACTATTTGCTAGCCTTCTATAAATGTGGGCATGCTATTTTTAGGCATCAACCTGCCACCTTTCTTTTGCAGTCCCATCGCTGCCCAGAGTGATGATAGCCAATCACTATGGGGAAGGTTCAAGGGGCAAAATAGGTGCCTTAAGCCTTTCAGAAGACATTTGCCCCCTTAAGAACCATGAACCAACTTAAAAAAAAAATAGTCCTAGCCCTGATTTATTATTTTTTTAATAAGAATTTTATTAGGTTTCAAAAAAGAATAAAATACACAAAAAGATCAAAAGAAAAGTAGAAAAGAAAGAAATAGATAAAGAAGTGTGAGGAAGAAAAGAAAAAAGGGACTGGGGGAGAAAAAGAAAAAAAATCCCAAGAGTAATTTCTAACTAGAAGCAAAGTTAAAGAAATTTATACATTTCTTTAACTTTGCTTCTAGTTAGAAATTACTCTTGGATTTTTGCCTGTAACTGAAAGAAATGAAATTTTGACTTTGAGTTTTGATATTTAGAATAGTTTTTGCTATAGAAATATTGTGTTTTATTGATATTACTAGAGTAAGAAGTTAATGTATTATTTTACTTATAACTGTACCAAAGAAAGTCGGAAGTTGTTCTTTTCTTATTTTCAGCCCTGACTGTTTTAGAGGGTTCTCCTTGGCATGCCTAATGCTGTCCTTAAGCGAAAGGAAGCTGTACAACCATCATTTTAGAGTCATCAATTAACATTTGACTTTGGCCATTCAGTTATGGATGTGAGTGATGATGGGAAATTGATGTGTTACCAATGCAATGGGGTAGTCATAAATATTCCTTAAATTCATGACTGGAAACACAGTACAGATCCAGAGCATAAGATAATAAGACTCGAATTGTTAACATATCAGAGTTATCATCACTTACAACTAAAATTCACAATCAGTATTCTTTAAATGGATAAGACATTGTGGGTACTTTAACATATCACATTATGTCATAATATAGTTTGCTTAGTTTTGGAATAATGCTGTATTTGAATCCAGCTACTGTGGTTTGCAAAACTGTAGTTTTGTGTGAAGTAAAGAATAAACCAATAGCCAACTATGGTTTGTGCAAACTCAGTTAATGAAACATTGGGAAATTTATTGGTACAAATATTAAAAATCACTTAATTCACTTAAATTATACACTATTATGCAAATCAAGAGAAGTTGTATCAAAACCAAAGATTAGAGACATATATAGACAAATTTAGAGTAAACACATTTAACTGATCTAAGTAATGCTAACCTAAATAAGATTATGCATGGATCCATTTGAAGGGATATTGGTTTATTTTGGATAAGCAGATTGGCTATTATGCAAGTAAATGTGGTCCTGCCATTATGATTTGTGTTTCAGTTTTTGGCAATATATCTTCACAGATGTGCAAGAAATCTATTCATACATGAGACATAACATCAGGGGTAGGAAGGTACAGCATCCAAGTGAAAGAGAACAGGCTTGTTCAGTAAGCTAAATATTTATGTGTTCATTTTTTTATAACAGAGTTGGTCAAACTCTGAGGTCAAATCTGCTCTTCCAAAACCATTCTGATATAGTATGCACAAAAAAGGGTAGTGTAAGCCCTAAAACAAGCTTAGCAGACTTCAAAACAACAATTACAACCATCTGCCAGTCCAAGGAAAATAAAGAAAATCCTGGCCCTAACTGTATTTATATGGATGGACCCACCTGTATTGCATCGTTGCCCTATCCACTGCACCCATTGCCACCACCCCCGCCCCAAAGGGTAGCTACAGCCCCCGGTTTCTATGGTCTCCCTATGCTGCTTTTTAGATCATTGTTCTCACAAACCAAGTCACTGATGAAAAAAAAAATTCCACAGATCTCTTATTGGCAGATCCTTCACTACATTCCTCTATCTAACTTTGATATGCTTTACAGAGTTCAAATCTCCCTTTCTTTAACCTTGACTCTAGTATTCCAGGCTAGTCAGGACAATATGTCAAAATAGGAAATGATTCTATTCTCTCGGAATAGCAATTGGATGTATTTCCTGTACTGTTTCAGCATTGGAGAGTAGTAAGTGATGGTAGGTGTCATACTGTGTAATCTTTGGGGGAATGGGATGGGGTGATGCTATTGTTTTTTTGTCATAATGTTTATTTCCCACATCTGAACATTTTGTCTGAAAAATCAATACAACGATACTTCTTTTTAAAAAGGGCTATTGAAACCACCGGCCAAACAGAGAATATCAATTTAAACTGAAACCTGAAGCCCCTTTTGGATAACTAGCAACAAAAAGACAATTACATAGAATAATGTTTTGCAATAAATTACATTAAAGGTTGGCACTGCAATGATGTTTCACAGACACTGTGGCCATTTACACACATCCATTGTTATTGGAGATCAATGGGTGTGTATATGTACAGGCAAATTAAAACAGTTTGCTTCTTAAGACTGTGATCTAAGCCAGCTTAATTGCAAGAATGTCATCTTGTCTGATGGTGCTGTTTACTCACAATGATGCCTGGGATAAATCTGACTTAAAATCTACTCAAGCATTCACAACTGAGTGTGATAAAGGCTGACCCTACATCTACCCACATCCCACCACCACAGTTCTGCCTAATTGAAAAAGGTTCTTTTCTATAGCAATTACTTCACAAAGAGACTTTTATTTGCCAGTTATACAGATGGGGACATTTCAGTTCTAGTTGGGCATGCCTACATATCAGAACTGATTTATTATTTATCAAGTAAAATTATATCCTAGCACCTAACTGACTTGGGATGATCTCAACAAGCTAAGCTCAGTTGGGCTGATACTTAGGTAGACATAAGTCACCAGGAAATCCCAAGGTTGAAGGCTGGCCTGGGAGTTTGGAAAATAAATCTCAGAAGGCAGTGGCAAACCACTTCAATATTTTTGCCAAAAATACAATAAGAATTGAGTCTGACCCAAGAAAGTCATTAGCATAATTGTTAGTTTGATTTCAGAGCAATACAGCAAATGCCACAACAGCTTTGTATGCCATCTCACTGCCTATTACCAAAGTCCTTATTGCCCACATACATAGAACACACTCAACCTTGGTTTGCTTAACCATGTGGTTGGATTCTCCCGATATACTGAGCCACAGACAACCAAACTGCCGTATAGTACAGCATATTATATGAACCTAGGTACTGATTTCCATGGAGAAATTCAATTTGACTGCTCCATACCATCTGCTTGCTGTATCAGGTCCCAGTTCTGTTTAAGCTTTGTTTTGTGATGGATCCAATCCCTTCCTTTCAGAATTTTGATTTCTAGGTAGCTACTTTTCTGTTTTATTTGCTTCCTTGAACTCTTCTTACTGATTTTTTTCAATTCAATTTTCCTTATTATAGTGGTGATGATAGAGAGATAGATAAATAGATAGATAGATATAGATAGCTTTTTACTATTTTGCCCTCAAGAAAATGGATATGTGTAAGATTTAAAAGCAAACCAACAACCCAGATAAATGCCTTTTTAATGTAAGATGAGAACTTGCCATGAAAGGTCCAACTAATGAACAATAGCTCCTTTCTCTCCTATTTTGCATTTCCATTAAATTCTTTCTTCATTAATCTCCCAGCTATGTCCGCCCTTTACAATTTCAAGCAAGAGAAAACAAATTAAGAAAAAAAAATGGCCTCTAGTTAATTGGCTTTATTTGCTTTAATGCTGCCAGTCCATATTATCTGCTTTCTTAAATAGAGTTTGAGATAGCTGTCCTTTAAGAGTATTATACTGCATTTTGAGTTGCTGCCAGCATATTTTGAGCAAATATATTTAAATCAAAGTTAAGCTGCTTAAAATATTCATCTAATTCTCTTAGTGTGATTTAGAGAAATGTGAAACCATTTAAGACTTAAAACCTGTTATATAGCCCAAAATGGGTTTGAACTATCAGACATATAATCCAAATTGATAGTCAGTCTTAATGTTGCCTAATAGGAAAAGGTTTCATTGTCTTATTAGAAGGATTCAAATTAAAATGTTTCTTATGTTTGAAATTTGACAGAACTGGCATGCTAGGAATAGTTGATTTGAATGTGTGATATAAAGCCTTTTTGACTGAAGACAACCTGAAGAAAAGACACTGAAAAATAAATAGTTTTCCATAATAGTGAACAGAAGAAAGTCCATGTATACTTTAAAAACTTATATACATGAATATTTTAGTTATCTATTTGCTTGCAATGAAATTTGCATTTCATAAGTATAAATGGGGACTTCAAATTCAATTTTAGAATTAAACTCAGGTTTGATGCAGTGATACCTGCTTTGCTAATTTCATTGATAGATTTACTACATCTAAGATGTGATAAATCCACATTTTCTAATTAGTCGGTCAGAATGTATAAAATCTGAAAAAAGATACCTGGGTTGCAATAGTGCATATTTTTATAGGTGTCAATAGCTTGGTTCACATATTAAGGCATGCTTGTTTTAACCATGGTTGTGTAAACAAGCCATAATGACCTATTCACATGTAACACTAAGGCAAGCAAACGTCCATATGTTCTTCCTTCATTATATTTATTCCCAATCATGTTCAACCATTTATGTTTTTCTTGTCATTTGTATACCATGACATAGACATTTGGGCTGCGCAAAGCACATTCAAGGAAGCACTCCAAGCAAAGTGCTCTTCTGAATCTTCTCCTTGAAGCCATGAAGCAGCTGCAACCACTCAAAGGCAGCTTGGAGGACCTTCCTAGGTCTGGGCATGAGTGGCAATGCATCAAAGATGCTTCTAGAACAGTTGGACAATCTGCTGCTTCGCCACCTGGCCCGCTTCACCAGCTCTTTTGTGGAAATATCTTCTGGGCATGTATAGGAAGGCCTCAATGCAGTGGATTTGAGTCTGGGAGTGGTTTTGACTGCCTCACTGTTTCCAAGAATGGATCCAGAGAAGTATTTGGTGCCAAAGCAAAGTTTCTTGTTGAATGATTAGTCTAGGCATCCTAACAGGCGTCCATTTGGCGGGTTAAGTTTTAGAGAAATATTTTTTGAAAGGAATGAGAACAAAGGGTTATAAACGAACCAATTACTTTTCCTTTCTATTTGGTCTAAAATGGTACATTTTTGGAGCCAGTCCTTAAAACTGACATTCCTTCTGAAATGCCTCTGGAAAGTCTAAAGTTCCAGCTTCAGCTGGCTTCATATTTTGCAGTAAACAAAACCAAAGTTTCCTATATATAATCGTTCATACTCATGCAGTCATGAAGCCATTGACCCAACTCTCTGCTCAGTGAAAGCCTTCAGATCACAGCATGCTCAGCAGAAGAGTGAGGCCCTCATTACTAGTTAATTGGTGTGACTGTCAAACCTGCTTTTATCCTTAGGATGCTTTTCCTAATATTTAGCTGGAATTTGTTTTCCTGCCTTAAGATAATTATTCCACATCCTTCAACATTTAGCATGATGTGAGTGCACTCTTTATGTTTTGGGGATTGGGAACAGGTGGCAGCAATGCACCATGAGAAATCTGGGAATTCAGCTCTGACCCAGAATTTGACCTGAACCAGTGAAGAATTCAGGGAGGATGTAATAGCTTGATTCTTTTTTGTGGTGTCCTTGAAAGAATGTCAAATAGCATTTGGCATTCCCTACAATGCACATATTTTTCTATGTATGTGCACCAAGATACACTTTTCCTCCATACATAAGTCCCATAATTAGAGCTGTGCAGAGCAGCTGTACTTTGTCTGGATTAAATAATTTGTTCAGTGGATAGTTACAATATGATTTGCCTTGTTAGGTTACTTTCCATCACCTCAAGCCCTTATCTAGACCCAACTATCTTCGACAATTTCTGTCCTGTCACCAACCTTCAATTTTTTGGGAAGGGTGTTGAGAAGGTGATTGGGCTGCAGTTGTAGAGGACCCTGGAGGAAGCAGATTATCCAGACCTGTTTCAATTGCATTTCAGGCTGGGATTCACTACAGAGACAACCTTGGTTGTGCTTGTTGAAGTCCTGCGGCACTGCTTCCACCCTCCTTGATCTCAGCAGCTTTTGATACTGTCGACCATGGCATCCTTCTGGACCGGCTCCAGGGGTTGGGAATTGGGGGCACCATTTTGTGCTGGTTCTCTTCCTTCCTTTGAGGCTAATTCTAGTTCTGATGTTGGTGGGAGGAAGAGAGGTTGTTCCCTTAGTCCTTCCTTTGTGGGGAGTTACAGGGTTTGACACTCTCTTCCCTCTTGTTCAATGTCTATATGAAGTCTGGATGTGGAGAAACTGACTCTTGTTTTAATCCGACCAAGACCAAGGCTGTGGTTGCTGGCATCACCCAGGTCCAGAGACCTTTGAGTTTTACTCCTGGATGGAATTGCAGTTCCCCATTCAGGAGTGGCATGCAATCTGGGGTCCATTTGGGCTCATAGCTCCTGCTCAATGAGCAGGTGACAGTAGTGGCCAGGACAGACTGTACAGCTTCATCTGGAGCTTCATCTGGGGCTCCAGGTGTGCTCCTTGCTAAATTGGTCAGCCCTCCAAACAGTCACTCACACCCTTGTCACCTAATGGCCCAATTACTGCAATGCCCTCAACATGAGGCTGCCCTTGAATATCACTTGGAAGCTTCACCAGAATGCAGTGGTGTGAGCAGTGGTGGGTCTGCCCGTGACATCCCTGCTTTGTGAGCTGCACTGACTGCCAGTATGCTTCTGAGTGCAATTCAAGGTGCTGATTTTCACATATACAGTCTTACATGGTATGGGTCCCAGTTATCTGAGGGGCCGCCTATGTTCTGTGGTTTCTGCCACACCAGTAAGAGCTGATAAGTGGGCTTACTCTGACTCCCCTTGATTACATACTGTCCTATTTCAGTACCCCAGAAGTGTGCCTTCTCTGTCATGGCACCTGCCCTCTTGAATGAGGTCCCCTCAAGATCCAGATGGTTCCCATCCTGAGGGCATCCCATAAGGTCTTAAAGACCTGATTGTTCTCCCAGGTCTTGGGGTGGGGTGTATGGAACGATGTGCTTGTCATATGTTCATATGTTTTGATGTTAGTTGTTCGGATTGGCCCTTTTGTTCATTTACCTTACTGTATTTTTAATTGATTGCATTATTTTTGTTTTTTATATTGTGAGCCATCCAGAGTTGATCTAGATTCAGGCAGCCCCAATGTTGAATTAAATAAATAAATGATCTGACAAGGCTGATTTTGCACATGCATGACATGGGGCAGAAACTTCTGAGTACTGGAGCTGCTAGAGACAGCACTGAAGTCAAGCAATGTAGTCTCTTTCCTCTGGCTTTGGAGGTGGGGTGGGAACATATTGCTTTGTAGAGCAGCTACAAAGGGGTGCTTTGCATAAACCTTTGTCAAAGCAAAGCATCCCTTCAAAGCTTTGTGCAAACGTACTCCCAATATACATTTTAATGTTCAACCTAAGCCAATGTGTACCTCTTTTCTTATGTAGGCTACATTTATACACATTAATTTGAAAAAAAAATGATTTTTTTTAATACAGCTCAGGATCAGCAATGTGTATAAATATCCTATGAGAAGTAAAATAGTAGTGCAATACATAGTAAAACAGACAGTAATATAAAAGCAGTAGGAGATTGACAACTACAACTGGAGAGGGAGATAGAGCACTAATTTTGCTGGTATCCCTTTGTTAACTGTTATCGCCCTCTACATGCTGCCATGCAAAATTTTGCTACATAATAGGGAGTAGCTGGCTGGCTGCTTGCCTGTGAAAGAGACAAGGACTTCATCTAGGTGGCCTGAAAAGTTTAGTAAAAGCACCATTATTAGCTTCTTATGTAGATCCCTATAACATTCACAGTATAAGAAGATGCAACCCAATGTTTTGACTATCCCTGAGTGGCCAGAGGAACTTCTCAGAGGGGGCTGTAGTAAATCTGCCTTCCAACAGAGTAGATTAGAAGACAGGAAGCTTTGGGAAAATGAAGCAATTTGAAGGTAGTAGATATCTGGCTGGGAAACTCCATTTCTAGAACCTAAAGAAATTGAGCTCATTTCGCCCTTCCATTGTTTATGAAGCATCTTTCCTTAATCACAGAACAGAAAAAAGCCCAAAGGAAAGGCCATAGGTCAGTTTTTCCAATAGGATCTTTTTCAAGGAATGAATAAAGAATCAACTTACGAATGACATTTATCAAGAATTATTAGGGAAGCCAGACCCATTGTACAGAATTCAACCTTTAACCAGAAATTACGAACTTCCAGCCAAATATCTTGGGTTCCAGACACCAGGTGACATTAGGGCAATGTTTCTCAACCTTGGGAACTTTGAGATGTGTGGACTTCAACTCCCAGAATTCCCCAGCCAGCCATGCATTAGGGATATACTTGGGAATTTGAAACATGGCCCTCAGGAATTTAGTCTGCACTGTTTCTAGTTGGGAATAATTGGGGAATGGCACCATCAGAGCTCTGTATAACTGTTGAGCCAAGAACTTGACCCTAAATCATTGGATGACAGCAGGCCCAATGCTGCCTCCTTTTGAATGCTGAAAAGTTAAAATATTTGTAGCACTTCCCTGTGCTGTTTCTACTGCGTTTTCAATTTGGGCTCTCTTACTTGATCATGGACACAAGTTCCAGGTATTTAAAGCATTAAACTTGCTCAGTGACATTGCCCTAGCAACTGTGCCATGCCACAAGTTAATATAATATAGTTTAAAAAAAACAAAAATTTTCTGAATAGACTGATTTTTAATTAAACTTAATTTTTTTAAAAATTAAAGTCAATTATTATTGATGCTATTTGGACCATGATGGAATTAGTTTTAGCTATCATGGCATTTTGAGATTAAAAAAAAAACCCTGTTCTTGAAAAGATCTATTTATTTGTTGATTCATCTATCTATCATCTATCTATTTCACCTCATCTTATGCAGGCAGCCACAGAAATATTTTTCTGCCCTTCTTAATATATTAGATAGAACATACAAGTGTTGTCAGTTCTTTACCTCCAGGAGCCCTGGAGCGTCTCTTTTTTTATGACTGGGTTTTTGAAATCACTGTTATTTAGACTCTATGTTTGTGTTGCTTCTTCCTCAAGCCCTTCAACAACCATTTGTATGATTTCAAGATCTATGCTATGCCAATTGGCAGGAATCCCCATGTTGAAGCAGCACCAGATTTCCTAGAGATATTTTGCAACACAAATCAGTCCATCTTGGAGCTCCAGCTGCATCTTCCTACTTGAATGCAGACAAAGTTATTATTTTTGTAGTTTAGATTGTGATTTCTTATGAGTGTGTGTGTATTTATATGTATGCGTGTGTGTGTGTGTGTACACACATATATACAGAGAGAGACAAACAGGAAGTCTCTCATTAGAGAGACAAACAGGAAGTCTCTACAAGTCATTCTTTTAGCCTATTTCACACTCAGCATAAAGGACAGTAAAGCGAGTTTTGATTCCACACCTATTACTAATACTACATTTTGCTTGTTAGAATAAATGAATGGGCTCTAACTGAAGAATGCAAAATCATACGAACACAATTTCCATAGATATTAATATTGTATGCAAAAGAGGCTGTGTTTCCAATTTAGAAATCCTATGGCTTTGTCTGTAAAGCCTTGGAGAGCTGTGACAAGGCCCAGATCTCTGAATTGTGGAATTGTCATCAGATAAAAAAGCTATAGGAGTTTTCATACACATTTTTCAAATTGCAAATCCTACTTTATAGTTTAAAAAATAAATGAAAGATAGTGGAAATAAAACATCCTGAAATGTTAAGCTGAATGTTGTTCAAGCCAAAGGCTTATAGTAGAACGAAGGTCACTTTAAAATAAAAAAGCCACAACACAAAATGTCAGAGAAGGCAGGAAACCAACTGTACATTTCCTTTCATTAAGGCACAGTTTCCAATGTATTTTAAGGCAGCTGCTTTGGTAGTTCATTCAAGTTGCTCCTCTGAAATTAACATGCAAATTGAAACAGGAAGGACACTTGCACGATATGTAGTGTTTTAAATTGGATTGCAAAATAATTCAATGTCGCTCTGTGTTGGATATTTCTGATAGGCTAGCAACAAAAGCTGAAACAGAAGAGACTTTCTGAGGAAATGAATTGTGGCATTTATCTGATGGCTGTTTCAGTTTGCAATCCAACATGATGCATACAATGTCTGTATTTTTCTAGAGAGTCTGACCTAATCCCTTTAAGTCTACTTAATTTGTCTCTGAAATCAAGCCTAGTGGGCAAGGTCATTGTCATTGGAGTCCACCTAAGTAACTTGCAATTCTTTCTTCTGCCAAGCAGGCCACGCTTATTTTGCAAGCTGTAGTACCATGGAAGTTGCAAAAGCCCCCAGGTTCCCAGAATACGCTGTGCTCCTGCTGCTTGCTCTTCTGCCGATTGTACAATACTCTGGCCTCTGTGTGACAACACAGAGATGCTGGACCATTGTCCAGTGTGGTGGTGCAACTCTCTTTGTATTTCCACTTCAGGTTTGTTGTTTCTGATTGAGGATGAATAACTGCTGCTGCAATTACCCAGTTCCCTACTTTCTCTCTCCGGTGCAAAGTGTGAATGATAGGGGTTAAAAGATGAATCAACTCTCTGAGATTGTAGAAACTGCTGTTGTGTTCTTTGTTCCTGGCACAGGCATTTTAACATTCTGAAGTGAAATTCTGACACATCCTGTGAGGTAAACAGAAAGATTACTGTTCCATTATTCTAGAGGTGCTCAGAAAGCATGTTTAAGTTGTAATTAAAGTTAAGACTGCTGGAACTGAGCAGCTCTAGAACCATGTAATACATTCTGCCTAAGTAAGGGAACATAAACATTAGGATTCAATGAAAGGATTCAAAGAGAACAGCAGACATAGCCAGAGATTTGCTTTACATTCTTATGACAGCAGTTCACAGTGGAAAACAATTCTAATTCCTTGAAGTTGTGCATTGTAAAAATAGAGAGATAACCCAAAAGAGCATCAAAGCTAAAATACACAGTACGCATACACTCTCACCCACTATAATCCTACAAAACTGTGTGTTTTAGGTCCTCCTCTTTAAAGAAGCCCTGCTCTCAATTAAAGGAGCAGCCCATTGTTTCTGAGGCCTGACAGTGGTACAGTTTCTGCAACCAGTGTAGTATCAACGAAGGGACCTCAAGAGAGCCTCTTGGGATTAGAATCCCCATGCCCATGGTGGACACAGATGAAACCTTCTTTCAGTCCCTTTGGTTTAAAAAGAAACCCTCCATACACGTCTGGGGGGACTGTGTGAGTGAAAAATAGTCAGGAACAGCAAAGGCACAGCTGCAAGGAGAAACTACATTTGGACTTGCTCCTTCAGTAGGATTACCAGATCTGAGCTGCAGATATCAAGATGATCGCTAGATGGTATGAAGGCAGACTGCCTCTGTGATAGCCCCAGTGCCTTGGAATATCTTGCCCCCCAGTGGTATATCTGCCCAGTCACTGTTGGCAAGCAAGATGAGTGCCTCACACACCTCAGGGCAAAGTATGTCACAGCACAGGGGTTGCCACCAAGAAGGTACGCTTCTGCCCCTCCTTCTTGTACCTTATATGGGGTGGCAGCCCTGGGATGAATGCATAGAATTGGCTTGGTCTGGGCAAAAGACCCAATCTTATAAGTTCACAGGGACCGATCACAGGGCTTTATAGGTTAAAACCAACACCCTGAATTGGATCTGGAAGCCTACTGGCAACCAATGCAGCATTTGAAGGATGCTAAATCTACTCATCCTGGTTAGGAACCTGGCTACTATATTTTGCATCATTTGTAGCTTTAAAGTGTTTTCAAAAGCTGCCCCATGTAAAGCAAATTGAAGTCATCTAACAGGAAGGCATTGACAAGCTGGTACACCAGCCAAATCTGAGCAAAGCCCACTCCCTGCTGTAGCTTCTACCTACTTCTCTGGGGGAGGGCAATCCTATTCAGAACCAGCCTCAGGGCTGGGAACAAGCCAGATTGATCACCTACAAATACCAACTCCATTTTGCAGGATTTGACTATGATCTTGAGCTTATTTCATCTATAATGTGCAACTTTCAGATTCTGTCCGCTCATGATTTTATTTTTCCACAGGAAAAGACTATTCCCCTGACTTATGAGGGTAACTAGATCCTAGCTGATGTCTAGCCAGCTTGGGCAGTAGCTTTATTTGAATAATAAAATCCTTTCTAACTTAAAATTCTGTTGTTTCTTTTGTCAGGATAGGCTGTTTTTATTTAAATATGAATGAAATGTGGGGATGGCAAGGGAATAGAATAAAATGACACTATTTATCTCTTTTTTCTGTTTGAAAGAACAGCATTTATTTAACATCATAGACTTTTTTTACAACAGCAAAAAAAGGGTTCTTAGTTAACTGGTGTGGTTGTCTTAGTTAATACATTCTTGGCCTGTCCTATAGCAATCCTATGAGTTTCTCCCATCTGCATTCTTCTTTGTAGAGTACATGCACAATCTCAACACTAATGATATTTGCATTTTAAATAGTTTTTTTAATTACTTTATTTAATATTGCATTACAACCTGAACACATTTTATATAAATCAAAAGTGTACCTCATAAAGAGAAGTGTAATAATGATTGAAAATTATCTCAACCTAACCTAAGTAGTAGCTCTACCAACATGATTATAAAACTGCATGTCTCAGGGAATGTGATACACTAATTTCTCAACAATAACTGGCCTATTGGCTAAAATGCAGATACTTATTAAGTTGCATGCCTAGGTAATGTGCATTTTTCCATTTTGTAAGCTGTTAGTATATAGCTAGACATTTTAAGAAACTTAATATTTCAATGTAAGAATGGTAAAATACAAAATGGAATCTGCTATCACAAGGGACCTGTAGGCTTTTGTTTCAAATCCTTCCTAATTATATTAAAAAATAAATATTTCTCCATACTATTTTCCATATCAAGCCAAACACAATTACATTCATTTATTTTAAACAAATAGCACTCTCCTTTACAGACCAGTAGAATTTTTCACTGTTCCTCTACAAGGTTGTTCTATAACATTTTCTGAAAATGGATACCTACCATCTCTGTCAACATATATATTAAGGCTGACAGTAATCCTGGAGAGATATATGATAAAGAATGATGAAATCTATGGGAAGGAAATGAAAATCTTGATCTACAAATATAGGGTGGGGAGGAGAATTGCTTCTTTCAAAATTTAAATTCTAATATTAATGGAGGTGAGAGTTCTAAAAACTTAAAAATGATTTCTGTATATATTACAAGGTGTCTGTCTGTCTGTCTGTCTGTCTGTCTGTCTGTCTGTCTGTCTGTCTATCTATCTATCTATCTATCTATCTATCTATCTATCTATCTATCTATCTATCTATCTATCATCTCTCTATCTCTCTCTTTTGATTTGGCTTCAAAACAAATGTAGCCCATTATACTCTTCCATTTGTGGAAGAAACCATATATTTTATATTTATATTTTGCATCTCAAGAATACGTTAAAACAGAACTCAATAAAGTGTACTTACAAATCACTATCTCCTTAAATCCCTAATCATCTTTAAGATAAACTCAGTTATAGACAATGAGGTGGAGCATCAGGAAGAAGACATGCTCAAGGGTGTTGCTGCTTGAGATAAAAGGCCTGAGATAAAGCTGATCAGACTGGAAACTGAACCTTACTTTGATACTGGCGTTGGACCACCGTACCTGAAGGCAGCAGACTAGCTTTGGCGGCCCAAGAGAGAATCCATGACCCATTCCATCATCTCATTGCTACTGTTCACTCCTGTCATCTTCTGGCTAAGGAAATTACTGCACTGTGTCTAATAGCCAGCCACACATAAAATGTCTAAGCCATTGCCAGCTATTAAATATTTGCATCTCACGTTGGGAAATCGAATGCAATGCAGATTTTGTAGAATGGGTACGACAGCTTTCCAGCCCAATTCCTTTTCTTTCTTTTCCAGATAGTGCCTGGTGCCATACAATGCTTCTGGTCAATCATTCTGGGTAGCCCTGCAAAGTTACAAGTAACTGAGCAAATTGAAAACCGGTGCTTTTAGTTTTAGTGCTGTGTTGGCCTGTTGTAAGCTATTTGATTGTGTTACTGGATGAAACCTGACAAACTTGGATTCTGAAGAGAGCTTTTTGGTGATCCAAGCAATTGTAATAGTCATTAATATATGGAATTAATGGCTAATTGTTTAGCTGCTTTAAGGGGAAGGGAGCTTTGACAAATTAATGGCAGTAGTCTATAAGAGATAAAGGGAACATTCCAGATTCAGGTGTAGAAGTGTGTACAGAAAAAATGATTTTGTTGGGTGGGGATAATCTTACCTTCACATGCCTGGTGTGAAATTTCTAGATATTTGTATGAACCAAGGTAATTCTTATATTCAGAATAACACCATAACAACATCTTTGGGGTAGTATTGCTTATGAGTACAGCCACTTATCCCAAGCTGATGGTCACTACACATGCTTGACTGCAAACTCTGCCACCTCAGGATGATGGGAACGATACATTCAGAGAGCAGTAGGTTAGAAAGAATATCCTAGCCTAACTGGAAAAAGAGAATTTCCTATTCTGTTATTCCACTAAAATCTCCAAATACTATAAGATTCTAAAAAGGGATAGTCAATTTTCTATTTCCATACTCTATTGCATTTTTTAATACCATGTGGAAGTTTTCAATTATAATAGTGTGAAGGAAACCAACCTGTTTCTCCTCTGCTTTGCTACATGAAGCTGTTAATCCCTAGTAGGCTTCTCTGATGTGTCAGAATTGCTGATAACGTCAACTTTCCAGATTTTCTGGCAGCAGTTCTTTGGTCAGCTTCAGAAACAGGAGCAAGGAATGTCTCTGGAAGGATTTCTACTCATCTTATGCAAGGGGATATTGAGCAACCAAGTTGTTCCTTTGCTTTCTGCATTTTACTTTGTTTGGAGAAAAGAAGTATGTAAAACAGTGCTTTGAATACAATAATAAATAAATAGCAAACTCTTATTTACTCTCCAGCTCCTGACCGAGTACAAAGACTCTTCAGGGACAAGTAAATAGAAAAATACCGATAACGTCACCTAAAGAAGCAGAACTAGGAACCTGGGTTGAAATTCCTGTTCAAAAGTGTTGGGAAGAAGAATCAGATCCAACTGCATCTAGTCCAGTATTCCCTCTGTGGCAAATCAAATGCCCCTGGAAAACTAATTATCAGTATTTGAAGGAGATGTCTCTCCCCAATAGTTGGTATTAAAGATTGATGGCCTCTGAAGAGGCATAAAAAGTTCAGTGTTTACTTACTTTATAGAATATTCAAGATGACCTACAATAATTAGGAATACAGATGATAACACTTAAAAGTAAAAAATACTAGTAAGATCAAGGCAAAATTAAAATCAGCATAATTACAGACAGTCCTCACTTAACAACTACTCATTCAGTGACTGTTCAAAGTTACCATGGCATTTAATGAGGAAACTTATGACCAATCCTTGCAGTTGCAGCCATCACAGCATTCGCCCAGTGACATGATCACAATTTGGGAGCTTGGCAACCAATTACGATGGTTGCAGCGTCCCAGGTCATGTGATCACCATTTTGTGACCTTCACTTCCAGCTTTCGATGTGCAAAGTCAATGGGGAAGCTGGTAGGAGGTCACAAATGGCAATCATGTGATGCTGCACTTTATGACCACGCCACTTAGTGACAGAGTTGCCAGTTCCAATTACCATTGTTAAGTGAGGACTACCTGTAAAATCAAAATTAAAAGCAGTATTTTAAAATCAAAGTAATTAAAAGCTTGTTGTAAGAACTGGGTTTTCATCATTTTCCTAAACAATGGAACAGTTGGGGCCAAATGCTCCTTCTTGAGAAGTGCATTCCACAAACTTGGGGGCTTCACAGGAAAAAGCCCTTTCTGACAAGAGAGGATCTTCTTGTGTATCACTGAATCAATAAAGATGCATTGCTACCAGACAATTAAATTATCCATAGTAAACCTTAAGAAATAAATAATTAATTTTAGAGAATAATATGCAACATTGAATGTATACAGTGAGTACAAAACCCCTAACCCTTGAAAATTAATTTAAAAATAAAAATAGGACAAGATGGCAAGAGTTAGCTAATTCCCAGACACCCTGCGAAAAAGTTCAGTCTCAAGCCACTTCCAGAAGACTAAAAGGAGTGGTAAGCCTGAACTGCAGCCAGAGATGATTTCATAAGGTCAGTGCAGCAAATGAGGAACAGGCCTTCCTAGTTCTGTTTCCCTTACCTCATTGGGGTGTGTGTGGGCGCGCACACTTGTGTGTGTAGTATGATTCATGCAACATGCATTTCTTCAAATGTTGGGATCCTCTTGAGCCTCCCCTTGTGCACACTAGTCCTGTTTGAGCTGCATAAGAATCATCCTTCAGAACATGAGTTTACTTTTGAGAAATATATTCCATCCATGTTCCATAAATATTCAGAGTCACTTCCTCGTGAGATGGGCAGTGTCCAAATTTGAAATATAAATAAATAAATAAACAGTTCCAAGGTAAAATGAAACCATTTTACTGTTACTGTTACATTTTTTTTTTTTTTTTTTTGAGTAGGAGGTTATAATTCCAGAAGAGACCGAGTGGTAACCACCCTCCATTTTTGCTTTCTACAGTCTATTACTTTATGTGGGACTGAGAGGCATTCTTGGAAATAAGAGTGATGCTGGAAGGGGGCATTTTACATGGGACCACCCTCGTATTCCATTGAATGATTTTTAATTAAAAGAATATTTCACAAAATCCAGCAGAATAAGGAGCCTGGAGTGCCCTGTTGGGATTCCAGATTCAGAACAATAAGCTTGTGGTAACTTTAAAATTGCATTATAAGTAGGAAAGAATATTTTGTAGAATGTTGAAAAAAATCCTTTTATCAATTGTCAGATCACAGGGTTATTTCTTTCTAAATATTTGCAAAGCAGGAGGAAGATGGCAAAGGGTTTCATTGGAAAATTAATAGAGTGTACAATTCAACATTTCTCCCATTAAAATAAATGACGATAGACTGAGGGAAAACATTTTTTTTTTAAATTTCATTCTTTGGGCTGAGTCTGGATTACATAAAAATACGCTGTCAAAATCAAATTCTTTTAAAAAAAATAGAAATAATGTTAGCAATAGTAATAATAATTTTAAACCTGTTAATATTTAGTATTACATGTATACATGAATTTAGCAGAAATCCTTTTTCCTGACTACATGGCCCTGTCCCTTTGTATCTACAGGACTATCTGTTCTAGTTTCTCAGCTCCTAATCTGTTACCTGAACCACTACATCATACTTTTTTCTCTAGCTTCTGTGATGCACAATTTTTTAAATATATTTTCTTTGAGAGCAAGTACTTAATCCAGGTCACAGAGATTCAAATTTTCCTAGCCAACATATATCAGATATGATAGCCTTGTTCTGAAGCAGTTTGGCAGGGTGGAAGTAAATGGTTTCTACCAGTCTCCTCATAGCTAGTGTCTTCCTGAAATGTCAGGAATACAATCTCCAAAATTCCCATGTAGTATAGCTGTGAATTCTAGGAGTTGTGCTTTAAAAAAAAATATATTAGTGTGGTTGTGTCTCCAGAATGTTTTTTATATAAATTTGGAATCTAGAAAATAAAATAAATATTTCATTATGCTATATTATTATTGCTGTCTTTCCATCTAACTCAGTGTAAAGTAGAGATGGATAGATTTGTCTCTTTCATTATCTTTCACATGCATTGTATGAAGAAATGTTGGGAATTTTCATAAATGTTTTACCTGAAAATGATCCAAACCAAATTTTATACCATCTGCACTGGACATTTTAAATAGGAATAGTTGTCCCCAAATGGAGATATTGTGTTCTACCTCTCTACCTGTGGCTGTTAAAGATGGTGTTTCAGTTAGAATAAAATAGCTGGGAACCCTTATTAAGTGCTAAAAATGTATAGAATATACATAGATACAAATCTAGCCTTTTAAGTGTGTAATGTTTTATACAAAGTAGTTTTCCTGAAAAAGGAAGTCTGTATTTTCTTTTTCCCCAATGTATGTGCATGGTTTGTTAGTCACCCTTTATTAGAAACTGGCAAATGTTTTAAAGTTCTTATATATAAAACATGAACATTTTTTCCTCATTCCTAATCCACAGTGTTTTCTCTATTCTTTCTACTTCATTATCTTTCACCCTTCTCCCATTCTAGATCCTCAAATAACCCAACAGGTTATTTTTCAAAAATGAAAAGTATGATAGCAGTATAGGTCATAAAGATCACAAGTTATGATGAAAGATTTTTGCTTGAGATTTTTAATTCATTAGTTGAAAATACACCAGCTACTGTTCTGCATTGAGCTGATTAAGGGACTGTAAATTAATCTTAATAAAAAAGATATTTTGAGAAAACATAATGGAGACCAAGTTGTACTTACACTATATAATTCAGTGGGTGAGGAGGAAGACCTTACGCTCCTTGAAAACTCATCATGTCAGTCTATGAAAAGGTATTTTTAAACAGTTTAAATACTGCTGTTAGTGGTGGTTTGCTTTTCATGGGGGACAGCTTTGATTAAAATTAGAAATAAAATCCAATTTTGAAAGGTGTGATTAATGAGTCAAGTTGATCAGTCACATCAGCCCATTGATTAATGCTTCTAGGCCTACTTTATTAAGTTTAATGTCATATTATTGAAAGCCAACAAACCTTCAAATGTTTCTAAGGTCAAGTGTGATCCTGTGGAGGAAACAGCATGCATTTCTTCTATCTAGACTTCACGGTTTTCTATCTATTGGTCAGAGCATTGCCTCTAGGGTGTATACATGGCCTTAGAGCCAGCACTCTGTTTGACCCTGATAATTTAAATCAAAGCTCAGAATCCTGGCCGTATGTGGTTGATTATGGAAACAGGGCTGAGGGAAAATGGGGAATCATGGGACGGATGATGGATAAATGGTATTGTAACTAACCTCCCCCCCCCCCAAAGCCCTAAAAGAAAATGGGATTGAGAGTCCAGTAGCTGCCTCAGAGGTATGTGGTCAGCCACATTCACCAGCTCCAGCAGAAGCAAAAGCACAACAATGTGTCCAATCTGATTGCAGGTCCTTCACAATAATTCTTGATCTCCTCTCTAGATCTCTCGCATGTGCTCCTGAAATGCTTGCTGCTTCTCTTCAAAATTCTATCCATTCCCAGGTGACCCCACCCATTCTTAGTCAACAACACCTAATCTTGTTGCTGTACTGTCCCAGGCAGGAGCATTCAGAAGATCACATTCCAATGATGGGAGACAAGAAAGTTCAGCCAAGCCTGTTGCCTGAAACAGCGTGGAACACACAACAGTACTACTCAAAATAGCTGCAATTTATTCAGTACAAAAAACAAGCAAACTCTAAAGCTCAACATGTTTTGTTACACTCCTGAAACAAAGCACTCAAAATATGCATGTTTTGTTCTGAGCATGGGACACTCAGAATGGTCTTTTTCAGTTTCAGAACAGTTTGTGTGCAACCTTTTTGTGCTCTCCTAGTTTATTACAGACCCAGATTGGTTAATTACTTTCAGAACTGTTAGTTTTTTCCTGATATTAGCCCAATCTATACAAGGAAGTGATATTTATCCTTCAAAACAATCTTGAAGGTCATTTTTGAGAGTATTGTTTCATTAACCATACAACTAATCTGCCATGGATACCTGTTTGGATATGGTACTAGCCAAAATGGTACTTCATTTTATGCAGCTTTGCCTGCAATTAAAAAAAAAAAAAAAGGAGTATAGCATTTAGAATAACTGTCTTAGTTCCAAAAATATTAGCATAAATAAAGGCAGTATGTTACTTTACATACCAAAAATCATCAGATGGCTATATCAAGGTGTTATGTGGTTAGATTCAAAATTTGGCATTAAAGATATGGGTGACCTAAGATTTTTGGACCAGCATTGCAATTCATATTTATTCCTAACACAATAGTCAATATTAAGTCGTAATATAGTAGTATAGGAAGCAGTAAGGCTGTGATCCTATCCAGATCTACCTGAGTTTAAAATCTCCAGAATTCAGTTGGAATTTCTTCTAAGGAAATAACAACAACAACAACAACAACAACAACAATAATTGGGAAGGACTCAATAGGTGAATAGAAATGCCAAAGCCAGTCTAAACATCTGGCTGACTGTGGGACCAACCATAATAATAATCATAATAATGTCCAATTAAAAAAGAATATCTGGAAAGAATGCACTAGTTCTGGAAAGAATAACATCCAGAATCAGAAATAACAGAACAGAGGCTAGTAGATCAAGGTTGATTTATAATAAAAAATAAAGTATTCACAGAAGGAGAATTGGAAGAACTGCAAAGGTCTACCCAGGACAAAGAAATTGAAGCCTTGCCAGAAGTAGCTGAGACTGTAGAGGCAAACCAGGGGGAGTTGGCAGTAAAGGAAGCCAACATAGCTACTGAGTCATATTCATTCCCAAACCAGGCACCTTCTCCTCTGCCTTCTCAGAAAGAACAAAGCCCTCTAACTAAAAAACAAGAGGGATTGAAACAAAGAATAACTAAACATCTAGAACAGCACAAAAACGACCGAATGAGGTTGCTTGCATTGAAGCTTGTTTCAAAGAAATGGCTAGCACAAGTATTAAAGATGCCAATACTGTAATATCAAATATAAGCACCAACTCACTGCAAGAAACAAACCAACTAATGTACAGCATTGCTGCAGTTATAACTGAATATCTCAGATGCAAAATCAATGAATAAGAAAAAAAGCCAAACAGTGCACCACTAAAATGGAAGATCAGGTTGGAAAATAAGGTCAGCATGCTAAGATCAGATGCAAGCAAGCTAGCACAGATGAAAGAAAAGAAGCTGAAGAACAAAAAGACCAAAGAATACCTGATCAAGAAATATCACCTAGAAACAAGGAAGATCAAGGCAGCACTGGAAATAATAAAGCAGAAAATAACAGCCATAGCCAACAAGATCAGCAGATACAAAGCATGAACTGCACACTACAGGCAGAATCTTCAATTTTGGTTGAATCAGAAACGTTTCTACCAATCCATCACTGGAGAGACTGCAGTGAACCAGTCAACACCTGACAAAGAAGATACAGTGAAGTTCTGGGTCTATGGGACAACGCAAAGAAATACAATAAGAATGCAGCTTGGATAAAGGAGGTAGATAAAAATAAAAAAGAAGCTGAAATGAAAGAACTTGTAATAACAGCAGAAATGGTGGAGAAAAGGGCAAGGAAGATCAAGAACTGGTCAGCACCAGGTGAAGATGATCTGCATGGTTCTGGGTTGAAACATCTGACTGCTTTGCACCCACTCATTGCCAAGCAGTTTAACAACATACTCCAAGAGGGTGAAATTGAAGATTGGTTAACATCTGGCAAAACCTACCTGACAATGAAAGATCCAGCAAAAGGGGCAGCACCAGGCAACTACAGGTCAATTACCTGCTTACCAATAACTTTCAAATTGCTAACTGGTGGGTAGCTGAATTCCATCTGAGCAGAAAGGAAACCAGCCAAACAGCAGAGGGACAAAAGATCAGCTCCTAACTGACAACATGATTTTGGAAAACTGCAAGAGAAGGTAGATTGTAACTTGATTGTAGCTTGGATTGATTACAAGAAAGCATTCAACTCCCTGCCACATGACTGGATAATCAAGTGGCTAGAAGTAACAGGAGTCAGTAGAAACATCAGAAGCTTTGTGCAAAGATCAGTGGTGCAGTGGAAGACACAACTGCTGGTCAATGATGGTAGACTAGGAGAGGTTAATATCAAGAGAGGAATTTTTCAAGGAGACTTACTATCACCACTATTGTTTGTCATTGCATTGATTCCTCTGTCAACAATACTGAACAAGTCAGGCCATGGCTACCAAACATCAAAAACATCTGCCAGGCTATTCTACCTCCTTTACATGGATGATCTGAAGCTGTATGGAAAAACATCATCTGAAATAGAATTGCTGATCAACACTGTCTGAATATACAGCCAAGATATTGCAATGGAGTTTGGACTGGACAAATATGCCACCCTTACCATCAACAAGGGAAAAATAGTGAAAACTGAAAGAATCAAGATGCCCTATGGAAATAACATCAAGAGTCTGGATGAAGAAGATAACTACAAATATCTGGGCATCCTTCAAGCTGACAACATCAAGCACATTGAAGTCAGGAAGATTAGTAGTGAATACATCAGAAGAGTGAAGAAGATCTTAAAGTCCAAACTCAGTGGAGGAAATATCATTAAGGCAATTAATACTTGGGCAATTTTAGTCATTAGATACACAGCTGGAATAGTGGACTGGACTCAAGCAGAACTAGAAGCCCTGGATAGGAAGACCAGAAAAATAATGAGAATGAATCATGCCCTTCATACATGCAGTGATGTTGACTGACACTACTTACCAAGGAACATAGGTGGGCATGGAATGTTACAAGTACATCAAACAGTTGAAGAAGAAAAAAGAGCATTGGAAGAATATCTGAAAGACAGTGAAGAAGATTTACTGAAGCTAGTACACCATGAAGGCTTACTGAATACTGAAGAGACCAAACTGGCCTATAAGAAAGACCAAATGAAAAATAGAAAAGAGATGTGGCAAGGCAAAGTATTACATGGCCAAAACACACACACACACACACACACACACACACACACACACAAACCTGCAGGCAAAGCAGATAGCAACAAGACCTGGCAATGTCTAAGGGCAGAAAAGTTGAAGAAAGAGACCGAGGGGCTAATTCTGGCTGCACAAGACCAAGCCTTAAGAACAAATGCATACAAAGCCAGAATTGTTTTGCTGAATTGCTCCAGAATGCTGCAGTTATATTCTTAACGTTATTTATGTGATGGCCTCATCATAAAGGTTTGCCTTTTGTCTGCCCTTGTCTTCCTGCAGATGTCCATGCTTCTGTTAAGTGACAATGGATTTATCCAGTTAGCATGTTTCTACTATTACGAGAGGTGCTATTCTTTGATTATGCTTTTGCAAAAATTCTTAGTGGTTTGGGAAATACACCACTCATTCAAATGGCCCTGTCTTGCTTCATAATTGAATGAAACAAAATATACCATTCCCCATAAAATTAAAAAAAAAAAAAAAGAACGTGATCCATGAAGTGAATTGACAAAAGCATAGCAATTTTTTGCATAATAATGGGTACCGTATAGGAAACAGACAGGAATGACCTTTTAATATGACATTGTCTTTGTAATGGTTGATGAACAATTTGATATTAATGTTTGGTGATCATTTCATATAGAGAGATAAGAGAGATAAGGAAACCACCCACTGCTTGCATTTGCATTCAATATATGAACAGCAGGATGCTATATGCCTGCAGTGAATCTTCAATTTTCACTGCTCATGCCTTAATTTTCTCCAAGAAATCATCTCTCTGAACTAATAATGGGCTCTTCACCTCAAAATAAGTTCCTTTTTCAAATCTCTGAGAAGGAAAAATGGCATAATTTAGAATCTACAAAATCAACTTTTTTTTAAAAAAAGTATATGCACTATAATACCTTCTGTAAATGCCATTAAAATGTTTTAGTATTTATTAAAATTAGGAAACACTGGCTGCATATACTGCGGTGTATTTTTTAATTATAAAAAGATTCCTGCCTTCTAAAATGTATTTTCCTGACAGTTTTACCTAGTTTGTAATTACATACTATGGTTGGTACTGCAAGTGCTAATTGATACAAAAGAATAGCAAGAAAACAGTCATAAGTACCTGCTGGGAACCTGTCACTTTCCAGTTACGGCTGAATTATAACTTCCAGCAGCTCCAGGCAGCATGGCCCAAAAGAGATGCTGGGAGCCGTAGTCAGCAACATCTGGAGGGCCACAGGTTTCCATTTGTTGTTTACTGGATATTCTGTCCCATTCAGCGTGTGAGATGGTTGCTAACTCAATTCCTTAAATACCTTTGTATGCTACTTATCTGGTGCATCTTCGTCTGTATCCAACATCCAGGGCGCAGATCAGAAACCTTGGTCATGGGGAGGAAAAGCTACCTTTTGCTGATACATAAATACTACGAAAGGCATGTAATATAATTATCATGGTAAACTAATCCTAAAGTAAGCCACATGATTGACTCGAATGCTTTATTCTAGCGAACTGTAGGTATATATCCTTCTGGCAGAAGAGATGGGAAAATAAGCCAAGAATAGTATTTAACAACTCATTTTGTGGATGGCGTTCATTGTTGAGATAACAAACAGCACTGCTTCAGTCATGAAGGCAGACTGGGGTGGAGGCAAACTTTATAGGCTTCCCCCAAGGTTTCTGTTGTTGCTGTGGTTGTTTTTCAAGACGCAGAGTAACTTCTGCAATCCTCACATATCAGGGAATGTAAAAGGGAAATGGCCTATATGCCCCACGAATGGACAGAGTTATGGAACTGGTTAGTCATCTGAATTTCACAATTAAGATTTTCTAACTATAGGGATAAAGAAGTGACTCCTGTTCCAAAACCTAAGGAATTATAATTTGCAAGTCAGAGTTAGGATAATAATTGGGAAATGGTAGTTACTGCAGTTGAATTAATTATTAGCGCTGCTTCTGAAATTTCATGTGAACAGAACTATCCATTCATTGGTTTGACTGACATGGCAGAAGGATTATTAGCACACCCTGTGACAACGGCATTAAAGCAATGGCAGATTTCAGAATTGAGGACAGAAAGTTGTAGTGGGATTTGGCTACACTAGCTGGGATAGATGTTAGCATTCTTCATGAGCTGAGAACATGTTAGCATTATGTTGTACAATCCTGGGCACTACTGTCATTTGCTAGCTCTATTTCAAGACTTTGGAATAGGATTTCTTATTTATTTTTTCCACTTGTTCTTTGAGTGCTGCAGTGCAAAATATAGGTGAGGCCAAGATGAAGAAATCAACGATTTTTAAATGTATGATTTAAATTAAGTATGGTTAATATGATCTTTCCTATGTATTCAGTTATTTGCCTCTTCAGTCACATTGAATATTACAAACTGGTTTAAGGTGGATGGTTCTAGGGACTGCCCCAAGCTTTTTGGGAAATACAGGCAGTCCTGGGGCCTCATATAGTTTAATTTTAGTAATTAACTAAATTACTGGTAACAAGTCCCTCCCTAAGGATTTAGGGTACCATGTTCATCTTTTATTCTATTCCTTTAGCATCATGCATATAAAGAGAAGTAATGAAAATAAGTAACACAACCCATAACACATTATGAGAAACAAACTTTCAAATGCTTCTCAAAGAACATTAGCATTAATTCTGACACTGTTTACTTTTTATGCACTATTATTTCAAGAGAAATTCTATTGATTTTTTTTATTTAGGGGGTTTGGTATCAGACTATAAAATAAGCATAGAACTAACATGTCAGTTATAAAAATATCTGTGTGTCTTAAGCATAGACTTTCCTCTTAAGCAAAGGTGAACAAAACTTTAATGGCTTTAAAAAAAACAGAACAATTGTTTGTCCTGCCATAAACTGAGCAGCGAGTTGGAAAACACATATATCTTAAAACAGTTCTTTTTCAAGATAAGTTAGCACCAACTAAATGGGTTAATACCAATTGATTGACATGTCATTGATGAATTTGATAGCAATAATTTGTAGTAATAATTTGTACTACCAGTATTAATGTGCAGTACTGGTAGTAATACACACACACACACACACACACACACATACAGACAGACAAGATTACATTTATTATAATATAACATTTAATCACTTAAACAAAGGTCTGAATACATTTTCCTTTACGTATGTATGTATGTATGTATGTATGTATGTATGTATGTATGTATGTATATGGTACGACTTTGGTATTCCTTAGGCTCTCCTTAAAAAAAAATCTAGTAGGCTGCATGTCTGATACCTTAATTTTTTTAAAATACAGAACTGGCAAAAATAGATGACAAATTGTTATTAGTTATAACTCATAATAATTTGCCATCTATTTTTGTCAGTTCTGTATTTTTAAAAATTAAGATACCAGAGATACAGCCTTCTAGAATTTTTTTAAGGAGAGCCTAAGGAATATCAAAGTCTTACCTCCATTTTTATTTGTGAGGCTCCTCAATTTTATATATATGATTGAATTGCCAAAACTGATTGACTTCTGAGTGATAAAATTCATTAGGCTTTTTATGACATCTTTATAAACTGAGACATTTTACATCTATTTTTCTTATACCTAATTAACTGGACTGCTTTATTGTATTAATCATGATAATCTTCTTCACATCTGGTTAACTTCTTCATGGCGATTGACAATGGCTTTCTAGATATGTTGTCTGGAGTTTTATTATGGTAGAAAAGGGAACTACAAGCAATAAATCATTATGCATGTATACACTTCCCCTCTTTAGTCATGTTTAATAATCAAGAAGGGCTAGCCCTGCCATTAGGGAGAATGTTGCAAACATTCAGGCAATAGGTCCTCCTAGTTTTTCCTCTTGAGTTATTCTTCCCTGTTGGAATGTTTTTCCCCTTCTATAACCTGACATTTTCTATATAACAGCCCACCTCTTAAAATATTTTTATACATAATTTCTTCTCCTGATCACTTCAGTTTTTGTTCTGTCTGGAAAAGTACAGAATATGGAGAAAAGGAGAGAGTATAAGACTTCCCACTTATTCTCTTAGTTTTATGTACTTTTCTACAACGGAAGGATAAAAATGAAAAGAGAAGAAGTGGGAAAGAGGGGCTATCTTTTCACATCTTTTCTCACTTCTAGGTACTTTACAAGAATAAGATTGTGTATATCTTAATTTTAGAGTGGGATGTGAGGGGCAGACAGTATGTACGAAAGAAGCACAAAGAGTTTTGGGATTTTGGAGGACATTTAGTGGCATTACTGCACTCATCGTTACTGGATCCTCATAATTAGACCATATTTTTTTTCATGCAGTTGTTTATGGCTGAAATCCTACTGAACATAATGGGGTTTATTTCCTCGGTTGCACAACTGTTTTGTATCATATACTTTGAACAATTCTTCCAGAAAATACAGAAAGAAAGAAGCTAACAGGAATAGCTTCTGAGTAGCTTTGAGACATTGCTGGAAATCATTGTTCCAAATCTGTTGAAGCCATTGCCACTGAAAGCATTAACAGTGGATTAGATTGATACATGGAGCATGGGTCAGCAACATGTGCCTTGCATGAACCATCAGCCCCATGGAGTTTAGAACAATAAGTCAAACACACTGAAATTTACTGGCATTTCTTGACTATGCTTTCTGCTTGTTTAAGAAAAATGTTCTAAGCATACTATTATACTGCTGTCTAAAATTGGGAAGAGGGAGAGTGAAAAAAATGGCTCCTGCAGGAGGACATAATTGTATCCCAGCCCTACCTTTTGGAGTCCTCAGAAGCTGAACTTATTATTTCTTTTTAAAAGCAGTTCAATTTACAGAAAGAAGCCTACTGTCCCAGAAGATAGGCTTATCAGTAAAACTGACAGCTCTAGAACTTCCCAGTTCAGTGGCAATATGCTTTCAGTGCCAATTAGGGGGCATCAAAAGGAAGAGCGGCTTATTGTCTTCATATCCTGGTTGTGGACTTCCTAGGCATATCTAACTAGCCATTAGGGGAAATAGTCTTTTAGACTAGATACACCTTGGATTATCTAGCCTAGCTTTTCTTAATGTACTGAAGCATGTACTATTGTCATTAGCAGCTTATTTCATCTGTTGCTTTGATGCATCTGGTGAGATAACATGGGACATTTTGATCACTTGCAGAATGTTATATAAATGTTCTTAGATTATTATACTACAGTAAGATGGAACACTTACAGTTTTAAATTACCTCCATGGTTAGCTTTCAGAATAATACAGCTCCTTAATACTTAGTGAGGAAGATACAGTCCATGTTAAACAAGAACTTTAAACATAAGCCTTCCTGAACCAATAAAAAAAAGAAAAGAAAATTGACACGCTAAGGAAAACACTTGCTTTTTTAGTGCAGCCTGTATTTATGCTGGACCTGGAGCATATCTTTTTTGAAGTGCTTTTTAAATCTGCAAGAAAGTTGATTGAAATGGATGGGCAAAATATTAAGTGAACATAAGCAGATGCTTTATGTAAAAGACAAAGAAAAAAAAAGGGAAAAAAAGGATCAAACATGAAAACGTTGATTTGGAAGGGGAGAGAGGAAGCCCGGCCTGATATAACCTGTTCAAATGCACAGTATATTGAAACAGAATAAGGCAAACCAAGACTACCTGTTGTTGCCTGAGGCTCTTTAGGCTACAGGCGAGAATTGGGGAACGCAAGCTGATCTTCAAGTGATTGCTTGAAGTGGCTGCTCACTACAGAATACCGAAAGAAAGATGAGACAAAGGTATTGTGAGGTCTTTGAAAAGATTTTAACTTCAGCTGGGCAATGCTAAATAATGAAAAACACTAATGAGCTGGACTTCAACTCTGATAATTACGAGACAGGGTGTTGTTAAAACAATACTTCTTTTTTTCCCCCCTTAAAAGCACCAGATTAAGATTAATGTTGTAGGTATAGTCAAGTGACTCCCTGGCCCCCAACTGATCATTCAAATCTAGGAACCCTGTGGGAGGAGATCTTCTAGTTCAATGTCTAACTTCCAACAGTGGTCATTCAGGAAGTTAGCAAAGGGTTGTCCGAACCAAGTGATGTAAATTTTTAATCTTCAAGTAGCCCTTTTGTTTCCATTTGACAATTTCTCAGATGCTTTTCTTCAGGTGCATTTCTTAAAAGAAAAGTTACTTGGTCATAGGCCCAATCAACTACATGGCATAGGACCAGGTTACTTGGGGGGCTGCTGTTTCCCAAGAACATCTGCCCACCCCACTCACTCCCAAAGGGAGGGTAAGCTCCAGGTTCCTTCATTTAGATCTTGTCATCTTATGGGACCTAGGAAGCATTACTTTTCTGAGGTCGCTCCTACTCTCTGGGACAATCTCTCTCTCCTCCACCCTGATATATGATAGGCCCCAACTCTTCTCACTTTTAGGAAAGCAATTCAGACCTGGCTCTTCCCTCAGGTATTAGGGACCAGTTGAGTGATTGATTTGTTATATGCTTGGTTGCTATTTTCTATTTGGTATTTATATATTGTATTTTTTAATTATATGTTGTGTCTCCGAAGGTTATTCTTTGGTGTGTGTGTATGTGTGTGTGTATACACACACAGACACACACAAATACACAAAGAATATATATAATATTCTTTGGTATTTATATATTGTATTTTTTTATTGTTATGTCTCCTGTCTCTCAGGGTTATTCTCACAGCCCATTACACTTAGTGAAAGCCAATGGAAATGGCTTTAGAAATAGAAATATTACTATGAAGTAATATTCATAGTAAAAGCTTTATTATTATTATTATGGTTGGTCGCATAGTCAGCCAGATGTTTAGACTGGATTTGGCATTTTTATCCAGCTATCAAGTCCTTCCCAAGGACCTGGGATAGGCAGATGTTGTTGTTTGATGGTGCTAAAGGTATTGTCACAGGATGTAAGCTGTTCCAAATAAAGCTGCCTTTTGCAATTGCCTGATGGTGATTTTGTCAATGCCGATGGTGTTCTAGTGGTGCTCCAGATGTTTTGGGACTGCACCTAAGGCACCTATAACTATTGGTACTATCTTTGCTTTCTTTTGCCACATTCATTCTATTTCTATTTGCAGGTCTTTATATTTTGTGATTTTCTCCAGCTCTTTCTCTTCTATTCTGCTGTCTCCAGCTATTGCAATGTCCACCATTTGGACTTTTTTGTCTTTCTTATCAACAGTTGTTAAGTCTGGGGTGCTGTGTGGCAGGTGCTTGTCTGTTTGCATTCTAAAGTCCCAGAGCACTTTAACCTCTTCATTTTCTATTACTTGGTCTGTTTTGTGGTCCCACCAGTTCTTGCTTGCAGGCAAATGGTATTTCTTGCAGATATTCCAATGCACTATTGTTACTACTTTGTCATGCTGTTGTTTGTAGTCAGTCTGTGCAATCTTCTTGCAGCAGCTAACTAGGTGGTCCACTATTTCTACAGCTTCTTTGCAGAGGCGGTATTTGCTAACTGTTGCTGTCCTTTCAATTCTGGCTTTATATGCATTTGTTCTTAAGGCCTGGTCTTGTGCAGCCAGAATTAGCCCCTCAGTCTCTTTCTTCAACTTTCCTGCTCTTAACCATTGCCAGGTCTTGTTATTATCTGATTTGCCTGCTTGTTTTTTTGTGTATTGGCCATGTAATACTTTACCTTGCCATGAGAAGAGCTTTCAAGAAGACAAGAGGTCTGGAAACCAAGTCCTATGAGGAATGGCTGAAGTTCTGGGTATGTCTAGACTCTAGAAGAGATGACTGAAGGGAAAATTGATAGCAATTTTCAAATATCTGAAGGGTTGCCACATAAAATAAGGAGTAGATGTATTCTCTATTGCCCCAGAGGCAGGATCAGAACCAGTAAATAGAACTACAAGGAAGTAAGTTCAGAAGGAACTTCCTGATTGTATGTACTGTCAGCCACTGTACAGGCTGCCACGTGTTGCCTTTGCTGGACATCTTCAAGTGCTGGGTACTCATCTGTCAGACAAGCTCTATGAGATCCTGGACTGAGCAGGGGGTTGTATCAAATGGCCTCTAAAGTCCCTACCTTCTCTTTGTTTCCACACCATCTGACCACCTGCCAGTCCTGGCTTACATCATAGTTCTCAAAAGTGTAGTGGTGCACAAAGAGGTAAGGTTGGGAACTGTATTTTAAGGCAACTTTCCCCAACCTGGTGTTCTCCAGATATGCTAAATTTCTGCTCCCAAAATTTCCTTTGTGGCATGGCTATTAGTTTTACTGGTTGGAGGTTATCAGACCTGAACAGAACCAGCTTAGGAAAGTCTATTTTTAGAGAAATAACCAATATAGAAAAGTATATAGATAGTAATAACAAAGAACAAAGAGAGTCAGTTTGGTGTAGCAGTTAAGGTACCAGGCTAGAAACTGGGAGTCTGGGAGTTCTAGTCCCACCTTCGGCACAAAGCCAGCTGGGTGACTTTGGGCCAGTCACTCTCTCTCAGCCTTAGGAAGCAGGCAATAGCAAACCACTTCCAAAATTTTGCCAAGAAAACTGCAGGGATTTGTTCAGGCACTTGCCAGGAGTCAACACTGACTCAAAGGCACACATACACAAAAAACAAAACAAAACACAAAGATAAGACCCTGTGGTAAATACCTCATAATCCAGAAGTTGAAAATGGAAAACAATAGGAGGGAAAAAAAATTAAGGTGACTAATAGAAAAATATGCATTCATTTTTGTTTTTTCCATATGGAATTGCACTACTGGCTCAAAGGCTTTGCAGAAAAGATGGGTTCAGAAAAGAAGCTTGAAGAAGAATAAAGAACAGTCACTCAACAATTTTCTGTTTTGATGTTTTGCTAAACAATAATTCCTCATTTACAAATCACAGTGGATAGGTTCACACAATATGCCAACTCAAAACCAAAGAAATCACATTATGGTTCAGTGTGATGTGTAAGCCAGATAATTCTGTTCCTTCCCACACAACAGCTAGAACAGATTACTCTGCCCAAAGCTCTGAAATGATGGCTTTTGAAATGGGACCAGGGAGGGGCATGTTACCCATGCCTATTTTATGGACAGGTTACCATGGACATATGACATCTGCACCAGCATGGAATTTTTATAATGTAACCTTTTACTCTGTTGCCAGTGCTCCCATAGTTCACCATAGCATCACTGCAGATCATTCTAGAAAAATAGAAATATTGAAGCCACATCAGCCATGAAAGACAGATGTTGCAGCCTTCCAGGAAACAATTCAGGTAGTACATTTAGCGCACTCTGTGTTTAAAAATGAATCATAGTGGCATGCTTTCCTCAGTCTCTCTTCTGAGGTTAGGGAAATGTAGGCTGAAGATTTCAGGGGAAAATATCAAGAAGATTCAGAAGTGTATGTTTTCCTTTTCCTCTAGGCCCTTGTTTTATTTTTCCTGCATATGCTCAAAGATTCTTCCCCAAGGGTTCTTAGATTTCATTAAGTATTCATCCCTTACAGTGCTCTACTTTAACAACATGGGGGTCCTTTCAGTTAGCAACTTTAAAAGAAAAAGCATTTGAGATGTTTACTCCCTAGTCACACGGCTAAGCTGTACACAGCCTATGAAGTTCTAAAGAGAATCCTTAGGGAGGTAAGCCTGATGATGGCTTGGAAAGCGTTCCTTAAAATATTTATCTTTTTGCTGTATTTTTATGTCTTAATTGTCGCTGGATGCTCACCTGTCAGTCATGCTTTAGGACAGTGTTTCTCAACCTTGGCAACTTTGATATGTATGGATTTCTTCAGCATGTTGGCTGGGGAATTCTGGGAGTTGAAGTCCGCACATCTCAAAGTTGCCATGATTGAGATACACTGCTCTAGGAGATCCTGCACTGAGCAGGGGGCATACAAGGCATAGCAAATATACTGTAGAGGCAACATATTTGGCGTGACAAATATGTTGTATGCATGCAACTGGGGGAAGTCAGTTAAGAATTCTAACTGGGACAAAATATTTTCCTGTCCTTTCATTTAGGACCCCCAGGATAAGCGTTCTTGTAGGATATTCCATTTGAATCCCATCTCCCTGGTGTTCCAGATTCACCCCCACCCATGGTCACTGTGCATGTTCAACTCCCATAGCATATTTCTGGTTTTTTTTTTTTTTTTTTGGCATCCCTTTGGGTTTTGTTCTATATATAATTTTTTTTTTTTTTGCCCCAACTTCTACAAACATTGGGATTCCTCTAAACATGAAGATGTTTCCATAACAGCCCTTTTAGGTTACAAAGATGATATAAAATCAACTCCCAACTAAGCAGTTGTTATCAGCATTATGTTACGTAGTGTGGATGCCTGACTCTTACAATATGGGAAACCGAACCAGAGGCAAAGCTTCCAAATGCTGGTTAAATTCCTTGCAGAAGTATAACATTGGTTTCACTTTGACAGTTGTCCTGGCAGAATTGGCATACACTTGCACAGATGGTCCAGAAAGTCTCCTAAAGGGGCCATGCCAATCTTCATGAAAATGCAATTGCTTTGATGTGAACCAGCTCTTCAAATGGCTTACACAACCCTATTGTATCTATATGCACAGCCATTGCTTGGGAGGTGGAGACTGAAAGGAGGTTAGTAAAAGGAGAGCCTTCCCTTCGCAATTCATGGATCCAAACACCTTAGCAATGACTATTTGAATGTTATTCTCTTGTTCAATACTTCATGAGTCTGATAGAGTGGAGCTTAATTCTTCAGAACTTAAGCAAGAGTACATTTGTTCATCTTTGCCATAAGAATGTTTGTGGTTTTGGAGCAATACATTAACATAGCTATTCCTGTGGAAAGTGTTTAAGATGGTATTCAGTTCTACAAGATTAAGAATTTATCCCTTCTTTTACCTTAAGCCTTTTCCTCTTTGGAAAATGTAACAAGGACATTCTTATTATTCTGAAAGCACCCAGCTTTGTCTGTTTTCAGAAGCTAAGCTTGGTCTGGCCTGGTTAGTACTTGGATGGGAGGGTGTGTCAAAAAATAAAACCCAATACAGTTTATATATAACTGAATGAATACTAATGAAATGTTAGAATAAGATTCTCCTGTATGTTGAATAGGTACCACTTAACAGGCAGTCCTTGATTCATTAAGACAGCTGTGACACACTTGCTTCAATTATTCAGAAACCTCATGAAAAATGTTAGAAGGTCAGTACCTATGCTTAACCACTCAGTAAACAGGTATTTAAGGTTTGCGCATGGATAAGATGTTTTGCACTTAGCCAGTTGGCTGCGTTACTCATGAATACTGTAAATCGAGAAATTAAGCTCATTCTGTTTAACTGTTCAAGTTCTGTATTAGCCATACAAAGATAATTTCTCTCTCTCTCATGCTACATTTTCTTTTACCTGTTTATAACATTGACAGGACAATCCCATCACTGTTGTTTCAGAAGTAAGTCCATTTGAAATGAATGGGGCTTATTTCAGGATATGTGAATAAGAAAGTGTAGCGTAAGGATGCATCATGACTACTGGTGATATTTTTATTGCATATTTGCTCACCTCAGTTCAAATACTGGAAGGAGCAATTGGACAAACAGTGAAGAGATTTGGGGAGACCTTTTGCTTCTTCAAATCTCTATCGGATAGCATTTGATAAAGCTTTCCTTGAATTTCCCAAGAGCTACAGTTCATGCAACCAGTATATTAAGTTGCTTCCAAGTTATTTTATTGTCTGAGGCACAAATCTTGTTTGGATGCAAAGGACAATAGCTTTATTTTATTCTTTCCTGCTTGCCTGGTGCCCATATAAACTTGGCATCATTTTTAGGAATCCATGAGAAACCCTTTCTTCAAGAATATTCTCTTAGATGTTAAGGGCAACTCTATTTTTAAACTCTGATGAGAATGGTTTTTCAAATTTATACTTGCAGGAGGGAAAGGCAAGTTATTCTCAAAATATTCTCTAAATTAGGCTTTTAAAGATGCAAGTTCTTTTCCTTCTGTGTACATGTAACCCTTTAAAATGTTGCTTTTGTTCAAAGGCTCTCTCGATATGCTCAGAAGCACTTAGATTAAGATCCAGAACATTAATTAATGGCTTGTCTTTGGGTTTTTGTCCAACTTTGTCATGGGGGAGATCCCATAGTACATTGCACTCAAATGTTGCTCCAGTACTTATAGTTACCAATTACAAAGTCAAAATGGATTGCCAGATTTTTTTTAAAATTTAAATTCTTGCTAGACTGTAGCCTTACAGTTTCAGGAAAAACAGTGGATTTTTGTACATCTACAGTAATCTAAAGGCTTGTAATTTGCACTGTGTTTTTATGAATTAACCCAGTGGAAGGAACACAGTAATAGTACAACAAATGTTATCATTGTTTTTAAACAGTCCAAGGATGGTTGTGTGCAAATTCTTAGTGCAAAATATTGATTGTATAGTTAGAAGCTAAACATTTGCACTGCTTTATCAATAATCAGTTATAGTCATGTTGCCCCATGCCTTTGCTGAGGGCAGCATTTGAAACTGTACATTGTATACATCCATAACTTTTCCCTGTATTGGAAACTCATATCTTCACCAGAGCTCAGAATATGAATTGGTGAGCTCTAAGCCTGGGATCATATACATGAGCAGTCAGTTATATTTCTATACAGATTACCTCAGAGACATAAACTTTCAAATTGTCCATATTAATATCTCCTTGCTCCGTTGAATCCAATTTGTTTGATCCATGCAGTAATCAGTTAAATATGGTTAGGTTAAGGATTTGAACTCTTCTACAAGAAATAGTTTAAAAATGTCTCTCGCCACCAATGAGGACTCAATAAAATAAAATACTTTGATTTCAGAGAACAATATAGACTAGCAAACTCCATGGCTGGTAGTTTGATGCTACTGCACAGAATTCCCTCAAAATACTTGTGTCTCCCCACCAAAAAGGGAAAAAACCCAGAAAATTGGAACCATAATCTTAATGATGATGATGATGATGATGTCAATTGCAAAAGGCAGTGTTACTTGGATCAGCTTAGACCCTATGACGGTATCTCTGACACCATCAGACAACAACATCTGCCTATCCCAGGTCCTTGGGAAGGACTCAACAGGTGGATAAAAATGCCAAATCCAGTCTAAACATCTGGCTGACTGTGTGACCAATCATCATAATAAAAACACCCCTCTACCTAAGGCAATGCCCACACTATTGACCTTGTTTCTATCTACAGTAGAACCTTTCCAAATGTCTAGGAATTCTGGGGACTGCAGCAATTTGAAATACCAGAAGGAGAGAGTCTGATTTACACAGTGCAAAGTTTGCTGATTTGCCAGTACAACACTTTCCTTGGCAATAATATAACAACTGAAGGAATGTACCATCTGTGGGGTCCCACAGATCATATTAATGAGTTCATTATGAGGCTTAATTGTAGTGTCACTATGTTTCATTGGTACATAAGGTACTCCCACCAACCCACTCCCCAAATTATATGCTAAATTGGCATATTTCCAAGTACTCTTATTGGAACTAGGTTTGACCTTGTTTAAATAATGTAGCAGCATATTGCTGCTTCTTTTTAAGTTTAATCTATTTATGTTCTAGGCTGAAAATTCATTATAATGTATATATTATTTTCATTACTGTCCCTCTTCTCCCCTGTCCATATGACAGCACAGATGCCATCTCCAACCTTACTTGGCAAGCTTTCAATGTTTACATAATACATTATAGAGAGGTGGGTCCCCCCTGTCCCCGCCGCCTTAAACATTCTGCGCTATGAAATTTAGGCTTTCACAGGGAGGACATGTGGAGGTCCAAAATGTAAGTAATGCAATACAAAAAGAACTTTCTGAAATGCACTATTCATGAAAAAAAGAAGAAATAAAGTAAGGACCCCATGCCTTGTTTTCTACTGCTATAATGTGATATGGCTGAACAATAAGCACAGGATAAAAAATGGGGATATTCTCATTCCAGATTGGCTTCATTACCCAGTGCAATTCCAAAGGAGCCAGCTGTATGACCTTTATGACCTTTAATATGCATTATCCCGATCATACAGATACTTCTCAAAGAACAATGTGTCTGGTGAGAGAGGGAAATAAATAAAGTTGTAAAGAGAAAATAGTACAGTAAATAAAGGAAGGGAGCCAGTTTGGCATAGTGGTGAAGGCATCAGGCTAGAAAATAGGAGACTGTGAGTTCTAGTTCCACCTTAGGTACAAAGCCACTGGGTGACCTTGGGCCAGTCACTCTCTTTTAGCCCTAGGAAGGAGGCAAGGGCAAACTGGTTCTGAAAAGCCTTGCCAAGAAAACTGCAGGGACTTCTCCAGGCAGTCTCTGAGAATTGGACACGATTGAACGGATTAATGCAGGGCAATCCTATGCATCTGTATTAGGAAATAACATATAGTTACTTGAGAAATGTACTGCCAGACTGGTGTGTGTAGGGTTGTTTCATTGACAAGATTCCTCAACTCTATTAATTCAATCTGATAACCACACCTGTCACACCAACTATCCCGTTGTTCAGTTTGAGTGACTAAGGGAAGAGTTAAGAGGAGGGCCTAGAAAGCAGTACATTCTTTCATTTATTTATTAATTAAATCAATTATATTGCCATCTACTGAGGTTGGAGCAAAATGCTTTCAAGAATCTTTGAGAACAGCAGTCTGGGTTAATTGTTAGGTCCATTCTTTTTCCTCCTCAGCCTTTGAAAGTTCTCTTTGGATATTGGGCAAATAGCTCATAATCAAAATGAAACTGTGGTTTTGCATATTGTAATAACTAGTGTGCAGGGTCCTGTTTTTAGGATCCTGTTAAATGTCACCCTAGGGGTAGTAGTTTGTGTATTCATGTGTGATGCTTCTAAATCAGCAACCAGCTGTCTTGATGGAAATAGCTTTATATTCAATTGCATAACAGCCAAAGTAGCAGTAAACTGCTGACTGGGGAATTCTGGGAGCTGAAGTCCACACATCTTAAAGTTGCCAAGTTTGAAAAATGCTGATCTAAAGTGATTGCCAGGCTCAAAACTAGTCCTCCAAGGAATGCAAGAAAGCTACAAAAGTATAGGGTAGTGGGGACACACTTATTGGTTTTGCCCCGTGTAGTCCTTCATGGCTCTTTTCATCAGTTTAAGATCTTGCTGTGTTGAAAGAAGGCTTTAACTGCATTCAGAAGAACATCAGTAGACGTTTAGTTCATACAGGAAATTTAGAAAGCCATGCCTACCTATTCAGGACTCATAGGTATTCTGAAAGTCAGCACATGTGAAGAAGACAATTATATCATTCACTTGCAGCAAAAGACTACACTGTATTGTGAGTTTATTTAATGATGTGAAACGGGCCTTTATTATTTATTCTGTTATTTTCTACGTTGCTCAGGAGTGCTAATTTGATTTTCCTCATCCAATGTTACCATCCTAACAGCCTTTTGAGACTAGGGATAATGAAAAGGGATCACCCAGTATGTTTCATGAATAGGATCATATCCAGGTCTCTGTGGCTCATGCCAGACATTGCCTTTACAGAGATTCATCAGTTGTGACTTTAGTTACCTGTATAATGTAGAACTACCTGCTTCCTGGTGTTCAAAGAGCTGACATCCATTAGCATACAAATAGATAATGGCAGGACTATACTGTAATAATTGCATATAGACTTGTTTGAGACAAGGAAAGGGTTGGGATACTCAGAAGAGCCCAGCAAGTCAATGACAACTAATTGCCTATTACCATTAACAAATGAAGAAACATCACAGCATGTCAGTTAGAGGCAGGGGAGTCAATACAACCTGGTATCTCTCTTTGTGACACTCATGGTTAACGTTACTCTGCCTCTTTTGAGTCAAATCAGCTGGGGCAATCTAAGCCTATTTATTTAAGAGTATTTTGTCCTGCTTTCTGCATGGAAGTTTAGGGATGTGAGGTAAACAGAGTTACTTAACTGGGGGACCATTACTTATTTATTTACTTATTTGTGAGAAAGCTATTTGTTAGAAAGTATATACCTTCAGAGAATTCAAAGTGTACATAGCATCCTCATTTCCTCTATTCCCCCCGCCCCACCCCCCACACACTGTCAACTTTGTGAGGCTAAGAGGTAATGACTAGTTCAAAATAATTGAGTGAACTTCCGTGGCTGAAGCTAGACTTGAATGTTGGTTTTAATTTAACAATGTAACCATAATGCCCTAGTGATTGTCAGTAAGCAACACAAATGTGCTAGATCCTATATACAGTGTGCATCGAAACTAATTTTGAAACCAAAGACATCTGAAAAATAAATTATGTGAGAAGTTGATTACCTGCTCATCTTTATAAACCAGCAAAGTGAATTTCTTTGAGAACCTAAGTGGATGAAGAAACAGTACCAAATGCATAAACTTATATATTGAGCTTTTATATATGGGTACTCAATCCCTTATTTTGTACCTCCTGCAAATTTTTTTATTTAATTGATAAATAGCCCCTTAGCTTTTAATATAATTAGATTTAAATGAAGACTATGATCCAGTTTGGAAAAAAATAAATAAGGATTTGTCTCAGTGGAAGAAAGGTTCATGTAGGATACTGAGCAGAATAGTTGGATTTAAAATAATCTCTCTTCCAAAATTAGCGAATTTATTTCAAAGTATTTCTATAGAAATTTCAGAAAATGTAATAAATTCTTGGAGAAAAATGTTAAGGTATCAAAATCTCAAATTAAAAAAAAAAGTTTATTATATCTACCTTTATACTAGAGTGGTTGGGAAATCTCTTATCTAAAAATGTATTACCAAGCATTACAGATACAGCATTTGATTTCTTTGATATAGGACAATTATATAAAATAATGGGTACCAACGAAAAATATTTTTAAAGAATAAAATTATTTGTTGGTTTTTTAGGAGAAAAATGGGTATACTAAAGTTATGTTTTCAGTGTGAATCTCACAATATAAATTAAATTAGACATCTCTCCTTTGACTCCACTGCTAGCTTGTCCCTTATTTTGTAAGTGTAGAGTTAAAATATTCCAAAATTGATGAAAGTAAAGAATGTTGGATTTTAAAAGACTTTTAGGCAAATTTATTCCCAAATCTAAAAGAGCAGTAGAAATCCAATTAGAATAGACTGGCTGCAAAGGGCACAACTGAATTTTTATTTCTGCAACACCCTGAAGTTTTTAAAAAAACAACAACAACTTCCCCTCTTTGACCTTTAATGCCTTTTGGACAAATAGTAAATGTTTATTTAACAATACTCAAGGGTACTACAGCAAAATTATATAGATTGAAATATATAAGAAGGAAGGGTTAAAGGCAGAATGAATGGACTAAAATAAGAGGAAAAATCATGTTTTTCATTCTGGGGAAAAAAAAGTCTAATTTTCACTATCAGCAAAGATAGAAGAAATTCATCTTATTATTACCATTTTAGTTTTTGGATTTCAGTCTGAGATGTGGAAGTAAGTTCCCCCTGATTTCAGTGGAGACTGGAGATTACTTCTGATTAGTCATGTATTCAATTGTACTACAGTTCTGTTCAAGTTATAGCTAAAATTTATAATACAAAGGAATTAAGAATTCCTCTATTTAAGAGTTCTGAATATATTTTCCTGAAAAAAAATCAAATCTCTGATGTGACTCAGAGATCATCATGAATGGGTTCTTTAGCAGTGGAATCTGCCACAACCTATCTGTTGCCTATCGTTTCAACATCATATTTTCTCTGAATTCAGTCTATAACTCTTAACAGAGAAAACAAAACAAACTGAAACACAAATACTGTCTACAGATAGCAAACCTTTGACTCTACAGATACAGCTGAACTACAGCCCACAGCAGCCCAAATTAACATTGCCATTGGGGCTGAGTGCTGGGAATTGTAGTTCAACTAACATTTACAGGATCACACAATCCCTTCCCCAGCTGCACATTATTATCTCATCTTGGAACAAACCCAGCCAGCATTAACTGGAATGAGTAACCCACAGCATGGCAAAGAACTTTATGGATGGCTTAGTGCACATGATTGATTCCTTCATCCATACTTTCCATTGTTGGGAGATAATGGGATCAGAACACAATGATACACTTTCTTGGCTTCATTGGGGACGCACTAGAAACATGCATACAGAACAAAGAATATGGTAACTGATCATGCAGATGGATCTATCTTAATCTGTTATCTAACCCTGATTTCAGAATGGAAATCCCATGATGTAGCCATTCATTTATTTATTATTCGCTAGAGGCTTACATTAACCAAACCAGAAAGAAATAAGTAATAGAATGTTCTTTATCCTTTACCCTTTCCCTCTTTACCCTCTCCATTCTGAAGTGAAAGGTAAATACCAAGATCTAGGAACATCCCTTGTCATCTGATTTCTATTGTGCTGAATTTGTGCAATCCAAGCAGCTCTTCTTGTCAAAGGCTTAATAAAAGTTACTGAGAGAAAATTAGGGAGTTGGTAACAAGCATCAACTTTAAATGTCTCCATAGAGATAATACTTTGCTTCGCTTAGATATTTTAATAGCGATTTTAGTACTTTGAAGAGGCATCTATTGGTGATACTTCATGCCAAGAAAAGATGCACCATTACTTTTAATCTTTTTCTAAACCAGAAAAAGGCATTTCTCTCCCTTTTTAAAGATTTGGTTGACGTGATCATAGAACTGGGAATGCCCTTTTAGTCCATCCAGTTTAAGCCTAGTTCAGTGCAGGAATCTAAATAACAGTTATGTTAGAGGCATTGCCACTTCACTTTCAGGAGTCACTTTGAATTGAGCTGGATTAAAAGAGTAATTTGTGGTGGTACTTCAGTTTGAGAAGTTGAAGACATTCCACTGTGATGCCTCAATCAAAGCATTGAATACATGTTGCTTTGCTCTTCTGAAAGTGCTGTAGAAGGATCTTGGAGCAGCCGCTTTGATGTGGCATGGCCTTGCTGAGCCTTCAAGTAAGTATAGGATGCCTTGAGGCTTCATAGAACAGTCTGAGAGAAATGATTTGTTTGAGGCTTTGATCAAGGAGAAGGTATCACAAAGTCCATCAATAAAAGAATTTCTGTCCAGCCTTTCCTTGAATACATCCAATAAAGTAACTCTCACTATCTCCCTTTGGTAATTGGTTTCATTGTGCTGTAACTGTTAGGAAATTCTCTTAACATTTGATCGGAACTAGTCTCCCTGTAACTTAAGACCATTCTTTCATGTTCTGCACTGTGGGATAATATAGAATAGGTCAAAGTTTTCTTCTGTATACTTGAAGAACGCTGGCATATACCCACTCAGTCATCTTGTCTCAAGGCTAAAGATAGCCAGTCCAATCAGTCTCTCTTTGCAACAGTTGTAAGATTTCTAAGCCTATGATAATCCTTATTGCCTTCTTTTGTAATTGTCTAGGGATGCCCATATTACTTGAGATTGGGTCAGGCCAATAAATAATTAAATAAATAAATGATGCTATAACCAAGGCAATTACCCCTTTCTTATACTGGTACTTTTGATTCCCCCCCCCCGAACTAAAGAATTTTCTATTTGTCTCAAATTTTATTTTGCTATTTTCAGTTCATTTCTCTACAAATCAAGATCAGTTTGATCCCATTCAATTTTGTATCATCTGCAAATGCGATAAGTATTCCTTTCATCTCTTTATCCAAACCATTAATGAAAGAATTCCAGAGTCGAGGACCTAGATCAAAGCCTACAGCATCCCACTAAGTATGTCCCTCCAATTCATTGAGGAACCATTGATGATTCTTTTCTGAGTACAGGTTTTGGGCCAGGTAAGGATCTATCTGATATGTATTGTTGAAGGCTTTCATGGCTGGAATACGATGGCTGGTGTCCTGTCTGTGCTCCTGCCCTCTGAAGATGCTGGCCCCAGATGCTGGTGAAACGTTAGGAAACAAAACTTCCAGAACACGGCCACACAGCCCGGAAGACCCACACCAGCCAATCTATCTGATAGTTGTGCCTTCTAACTACACTTAACTATTTTCCTAATCCGAGGTATGAGAACCATCTCATCACATTTCTGTTTTACCTATTTGCTTCTTGTTCAAAGAGTTCAAGATTATTTTGTTTATTCTCCATACTCTGAGAATGAAAGCTGAATTTAATTGAAACTGAATTCTGAGTCAGTGTTCTTTCTGATTTTTCACTGAGTGATTTCATAAGTCCTAGTTTGTTTCTCTCTCATACACTTTTGCAGTGCAGAAGTCGTTACTAAAGTTCTTACTGCTGGTCAAGTTTATTGCACATTGGTCAAACATATGGCTTCCAGTTTTTGTGAGACACAACCTGTCTCATGACAATAGTCCATTATGCAGATAATTCAGAACATATGGCCAGAAACCAAATACCTCCGACTGAAATAATTTCCATAGCCACTCATTCAACTGCAGTATTCTTTCACTTTCTCTTTCCTTTCTCTGGAGTGAAAGGATAGATTAAAATACCACCTGAGCCGCCAGATTCTTCAGCTTCCCTTCTAAACCTTTGAATTCAAAGCAAATGCATTTGCATCTGCTCTTAGTAGTGTCACTTATTCCCATATGAATAAGCAGGAAAGGATGACGAGCCTTGGTAACTGCTCTGTCACATCCTTAATTTGTATCCCTGGGAGACTGCATACTTTGTAAAGCAATGGGTCCTGCTGGCATATAGTACTTTTTATTCTTTATAGAAGCCATCAACTGCTACAACTTTCTTCTTTGTCTTCTTCTTCTTCTTCTTCTTCTTCTTCTTCTTCTTCTTCTCCTTCTTCTTCTTCTTCTTCTATTCACGCTTTCTCTGTTCAGCAGGGCTCCAGCCTCTCATTTCACATGCAGCATGATTTAATGTTCCTTCCATGTAAATGCAGAACCCACCTCTTGTAAATGCCTGAAAACTATTTTTGAGTTCCAACTGTGTGTAATATTTGTATATCTCTTAATTTTGGTTGTTACTGTCCTTCACTGGCATGCTTCTTTTTCATTCTCTTAGGGAGAGTTGGTTTCTCTGTCAGCTTCTGTTGTAGTGCCTTCTTTGCTGTCTAATAAATCTTCCTCTTCTCTTTTGGGCTAAGGAGCTACTCATTCTTCCAATCAGATCATGTGCTTTAGTTCCATCGTATATTGTTCTTTTTGCATTCAACAACCAACTTTCATTCTTAGTTCATGCAAAACATTCCATAATTCAAATCTATTCAGTTTATCTAACATTAAAAATAACTTAGATTGCTAATGGTTAGATTACTAATCCTTAAATGGAACAATTAATTAGTGCACAACTGCTCACTATTTAAGAACATTTGATAATGGACCATAAATACATCAGGATGGGCAATGTTTGAAGGTTGAAGGGTGGAATTCAGCACCATGACTTTCCAGAGAAAGGAGGCTATTTTGTGAAATGGTCACTTCAGCAAAAGGGTCAGGCTAATATTTTGGTAGTTCATTTCTGGGGATGATTAAAGGACTCCCCCCAAAATCTTCTCATATGGTTATTTTAGACAGATGTGGGGCCATATGAGGAGGGCTGGGGGATATTGAAGGTAGATATGGAAGGAATTTATCTTTAAGAGACCTCTTGCTGCCATTTCATCTCTGAATCTGTCAGAGCTAATGAACCGGTTGGTATTGTGCCAAAAACAGCAATATGGGAGCACTGTGGGGAGAGGGGAGTTTTAAGTATAGGAATGGAAGTGGGTAGCCTCTCAGAGGCCTATTGTTCCCATATCTGCTTTTCATTTTTTTAAAAAATCACACTGGTTAAATTCAGCTACTTTGCTGCCAGGTTTCAGCAGCATTGTCTCAGAATCCTGGAAGGGCCTACTTCTGAAATACAAATGTATCTACAAATTAGAAAAGAAAGTCCAAGCTCTCAATGCTGCAATACAAGAGAACCAGCTTCTAAAGCCTTGCTAATATCCTCTTTAACATTGCCTTTCCTTCCATATGCTTTCAATACCCAGTTTCATTAAGCAACTTTCAAACTTAACTTTGAATCAAATGCACCAGAGAGATGCTGAACTTTGCTGCAAAATTTCAGCTTTTCAAAAGTTGGTGGCAATTTGCTTACATTCTGTTTTCCTGTGAGCAGAGATGACTTTGCTAAGGTGCAGAAAGGAAGACAAATATCAGTGAAGAATACGTTAGCTTCAGTCTGGTTAATCAGAAGTACAGAATGAAATACCAATATTTGTCCAAACAGCAAGTTCCTCTTAGACAGTTGTAATACTCTAGAGATGTTGTCTTGCTTAAGATATCTTCTATATTATTATATATCTTCTATATTCTGTATATTATTATATATATTTATACCAGCATAAATATTATTTTAATCATAAGGTAAAGTCAACAAAAAGAAATGATTTTTGCTGTTTGAATTGTATCATTACACATAAATTTGGCTAATTACACACAGCACTGGGCAAGACGTTTTTACTTTGGTAAACTGCAATTAGGTTTTAGGATTAGAAATCGAAAGGCTTTGGTTGAACAGAGTTTGAACCCAGTACATATTATTCTAGGCTCATTCATATTTGTTGTTATCTTAATACGCTTAAATCCAAAGGTATACTAATAACCTACGAAGTTGTTTTAAGAAACAATGGTGCATTTATGAAAGCTTTTATAGGGTAAATTTTTTTTATAGGGTAAAAATATGCAGCTATAGGATGCTGCCTGAACATCCTTTATCTTCATGATTTTTTTTTTAGCAGTATACAGTTTATTCCTCTATCCCTTATTAACTTCATTTAATTTGTTCATTAAAAAACACAATGCCAAAACATGAACAAATCAGTCACCCATCAGCTTGAAAAGAAATTACATGCAGGTAGGCCTTGCTTACCAACTGCCTCATTTAGTAACTGTTCAAAGTTATGATGGTGTTAAAAAAAAAAATAGCATTAGAATCAATCCTGTCATTTATGACCATGCAGCACCCAGTGGTCACATGCTCCCAATTTGCATGCTTCACAACTGGCTTCCAACAAGTAGAGTTAATGGAGAATGCAGAAGTAAAAATGCAAATTGCAGTAACATGATGTCTCGCTTAACGACCAAATGGGAAGTGATGTTGTAAACCCATCATGGTAATGTGATTTTCTGCTTAGTGATCACAGCGCTTAGTGACGGAACTGCCAGTCCCAATTGTGGTTGCTAAGCAAGGACTACCTGAATCTGGAAGACCAGACTAGATACAAGCATGCTAATTTAGTTCATCAGTGCTTAATTGAGTCTTTGAGCAGGCCAAATAGAGAAAGAAATAGTTTGGCACTTAATGGAGTGAATATATCAATAAGTAGTCTGATTTGGATAAAATTTATTCAGACTCTTTCTAAACAATTTGGGCTTGTTGCAGGAAGGAATGGATTGTCTTTTTCAGAAAATGGCCTCTTAACCTCTTTTCTTTATATATACTGTATGGTGTATAATGTCTGTTACATTCTGCTGAGGGCACAAAAGAAGTAAGAGACCACCTATAAAGATATAGCCAGTTTTATTTAATTGAAACCAAAGCTTGGATGCCTCACTTTAGCAAAAAATGCTAGTGAAATTTACTGCAGGATATACAATTTATGGCAAGCTGGTGGTTTCACTAAATTGATTGTGTGGTCTAGTTTCTTTGCTCCTCCTGGCATTTAGGTGTTCTGCAAAAATAATTATCCCTCCTCTCTGCTCTAACTGCATTTATTTTATAGCCACTGCATTGTTGGAGAGTGTGTTTTGTGGGTTCTGCTAGCTTTATCTCATCCTAAGAAAAGTAAATAGGTGTTTATGGATTCAAACCATTTGTTTCAGTGGAGTGGTTCAATTTGATCTGTCGCTATTTGCCAAAAAGCTGAACCCTTCAATATGACTGAGGAGCACACTCAAGTCACAAAACAAATAACTTTTGCAGGAGATGCTTCTCACATTTCTCCAAAGAGGAAAAAGAAGAGTTTCAGCTACAACCAATTCCCATTTGCTTCCATATTTCATGCATATTTATTTGTTTATTCAATTTATATAGCCACCCATCTCACCAAACTGACTCTAGGTAGCGTATCAAGGTTTTAAAAAAAAATCATAACAATAAAAGACAGAAACAGTAATGCCCAGGATTGAAAAATCATTCCATATCTTTAGTTACTGTCTTATTCAGTAACTAAAACAACCAACAACAAGGTTCACTTTACTTCCTGGCCCAAGTGCCTGTGGGAATGTCCAAGTCTTTAATGCCTTATGAAAGGTCAGGAAGGTTGGGGCCATCTGGATCTTCAGAAGGATGCTATCCCTTAGGGCAGGGGCAGTGAAAGAGAAGGCATAGCTCTTAGGTCCCACAAGATGACACTGACTAATGGATGGGACTTGCAGCATGCCAACCCTCCTGGCTGAATGGAACTATGGTGTCTTCAATCAGGTGGGCACTATTTTTCTCCCACTTCAGTTTTTACATCACCTGTGGTCTTAGCTTACAAAATAAACTACCATATATTCCCTGCCCATCCCCTCTACTATATTCTTTTTTTTACAATTTCCTATTGCTTTTTAATTGATAACAAAAAAGGGAAAGGAAAAACACAACACAACAATAATAATACACTATCATGAAGAAGGAAAAAAACATTAAAAAGTGCTATTACTTACAAAAGTACAACAAAGAAAATGTAAACTTAGCACAGTATATCATTATAGCAGTAAAGAGTTACAAATATATTAATGCAAATATTATTCAGATGCATATATATTTCCAATACATTTATGTGACTATCATTTTTTTAACCTACTGTATTTTGTATAAATGAGTCCCATATTTCATCATACTTGTACATACAAAATCTATGTCTATAGGCAATCTGCTCATAAGTGACAAGTACAATCAGGTTTTCAATCCGTTGAAAAAATGGGGCCATATATTTAGATTGTAATAGAGATTGTAATGCAACGCCTAGAAGCTATAGCATTTCCCCACATACAACCTAAAGTATGGATACCGTATGTAGATGACACATTTGTTATAATAAAAAAGAAACAACTAGAAAAGAAACATGAAACCATCAACAACATCTTCAAAGGAATAAAATTCACCAGAGAGGAAGAAAACAACAACACGCTACCCTTCCTGGATATCCACATTAGCAGAGGAAATGACAGCAAATTAGACACCCAAGTTCATCGGAAGACAACCCACACCAATCAAGTACTCCATTACCAAAATAACAACCCAACTTCCCACAAGAGGAGCTGTGCAAGAACATTATTCAAGCGAGCACAAATGCATTGCAGCAACCCAGAACAGCAGAAAAAGGGAAAAGACCACCTATACAACATCTTCCAACAAAATGGATATCCACGTAATTTTATCAAAAAGTGCCTGACCACTCAATCTGCTACAACACAACCTACACAACCTATGAAAAGGATCACACTACCATACATCAGAAACATCTCAGAAACCACCAACAGACTATTACAACCACATGGCATCTCGGTAGCACACAAACCAACAAAATCACTCCAAAATATCTTAAGTAAACCAAAAGACCCAATAGCACAAGAAGAAAAAACAGGAGTCATCTACAACATAAAGTGTAAGGACTGTAACAGCCCACTATGTAGGACAGACAGCCAGAAGACTAGCAGAACGCATCCACAAGCACCAACTAGCAGTCAGAAAACATGATGAAAATTCCTTAATCTCACAACACGTGGACAGACTTAACCATAGTTTTAACTGGGAAACTGTCAGCATTTTAAACCAAGCTAAACCCAAAAATGCAAGAGAATTCTTGGAAGCTTGGTATTCAGACAAGGCAGCAATTAATAAGCACATAGAGATAAACAGTATCTACAGTACATACTATTCAAAAGAGACAAAAGACCAGAAGATCGCCTCACTGGCAATCACCACCCAGATAAGCAAAGGTACACCAGGCACACAATCAAGCAGCAAACATACCCTAATCAAGGAACTACCAGAGGAGCAAAACAAAACCTCCACCCCCACCAGCACCAGCAAGGCAGGCCATGGTATATAAACAGAGAGCAAACCCCATCCCATTTTAGCACTGAAGATGTTACCTAGCTGGGTAATGAAACGTTTGCAAGAAAAGAACCAAGCTCAGAGAACCCCAAGGACTCCACATATATTTATCTTTCCAATGCTGGAAAAATCAGTCTTTTGGCCATAGTAAGGGCACAGAGAATCCATTTACATTGTCCAGATGTCAAATTCCATATATTTCAAAAGAATATTATCCTCTGAAAATTTTAGCTTTTGTTGCACAATCATATTTATATATTCCACTACTTTCTCCCAAAACTTAATAAGTATAGGACATTGTAAAAACATATGCTTTAAAGAGGCATTGTCCTTATTACATCTCCAGCAAAATGGTGTTTTTGACAATCATTTTCTATACAAATGTAGTGGAGTCCAATAAATTCTAAATATTATTTTTTGTTGTATAAGTCGTACTTTAAGGTCCATTGACACTCTTGCTATAGAAGTTGACACTCTCCCATTGTCTAGACAATACAGAAACCTCTAATTCTTTATTCCACTCATCCTTTAACATCTGCATATCAAATTGATTTACTGATAACAAATATTTATAAAAGCTAAAAGTAGGTTTTTTTAGTTCTAAAGGATTTAACAAGTAGTTCTAATATCTCAGGTGTTTCAGAAGCTGCAAATGCTGCCAGTCCAAACAATGTTGTTAACAAATGTTGTAGCTGTAGATGTTGCCATTGGGATACATCTGGAAGGTGATATTTTTTTCTCATAACACAACATATGTTAAAAATGCATCCAACTTTTCCATATCACCACCTTTTCCCCAACATTTTTAATGTTGGGTTTTCCCATAGAATCAATTTAGCATGGGAAAAAGGATCAAATCTTTGTTTTTATTAGACATCCCCCCCCCACATTATATTTTTGAAATCTGACAGTTTTGTCACCCCCTGGCCCAAAAGGACACTTTTGTCAGCCCAAAAAGGAAGACCAGACTAAGAAACCAATGCCATATAGGTCAGAACTACTTTTATTGTAACAGCTATAGTAATAGAGTCTTGCAAATTTGAATGTGCTTCCCTCTCCCTCCCTTTATCTTCCTGTAAACTAGGGAGGGGCTTGTCTGAGATGTTTTCTCATGTTTTCTTGGCCTGGGCTCAAGCCCCTCTTATCTGACCATTGCTTTGGTAGTGGCTCTTCCTCCTGTCCTTCAAAGCCATTCCCTCTGCGAAGCTAGCCAGTTTGCTCTATCTGCTCCCCTCTCCCTCAGGATCATGGGACATAGTTTCCCTGGATTTTATTACTGATCTTATAGATGTGCAAGGTTTGTTGTTCAGTTGTTAAGTCATGTCCGACTCTTCGTGACCCCATGAACCATATCGTGCCAAGCCTTCCTGTCCTTCACTGCCTCCCTGAGTTTGCTCAGTTTCATGCTCATTGCTTCAGTGATGCTATCTAACCATCTCATCCTCTGCCGTCCTCTTCTTTTTTTGCCTTCAATCTTTCCCAGCATCAAGGTCTTTTTACATCACAGTTTTGGTGATAGTGGATCTGTCTTGCCAAGATAGCTCATCTGTTCTGGAGACTGCAAAAGTAATTTCTAGATCACATTTTTTTGGTATAAGGTCTATAATCAGTCATGTGATCTTGAATCAGGGTTTTAAATTACATCCAACTTCTGGAAAGCTCTCTTTCACTTGCTGAATATTCATTTTCATTTGTCATTATCTCAGCACCCACAATCAAATGGGTAATCAGAGAAGAGTAATGCTATGCTGGAACAATTTTTTCATTGTTACATTTCCTATCAACAGGACAATTGGCCTGATTTGCAGAATTTGTGTATAGGAACTCTCTGCATTCTTGATTGTCTTATGACTATAATCCCCACTGCTTGCCCTCTAAAAGTCCTACCTATAAAGTTCTGCAAGCCTCTGATATTCTCTAAGAAAGACAGACTGCCCAGTTCCTGTTAAAAAAACAGTTAGATATGGCCAGGGTGGAATTCAAATGTATAGCAGATGTGCATAGGCAAACCGACATCGAGATTGCTATGGGGAATTTGGTATGGTGTTTGACTAAGTTTTTACCTTCTTTCTGTCCAAGAAACTAGACTCAAAGTGTATTGGTACCCGTTGTGTCATAAATCAACTCACTGGCCTTCTGTTTGCAATAGTCCACCTCAGTGAAAAATATACCTGGTGTTTCTTCTTGTACTGAAGGGACATCCCTGTCCTTTACATTCAACATCTTCCCTTCTCCCACTAGTTCTCACAGTTGGGGAAGGGGAATATGAAGTTGAGTGTATTCTGGATTCTAGATGCAGGAGGGGGAGGCTTGAATATTTTATTCATTGGAAGGGCTGCCCTGACACAGAATGATCATGGGAAGTGGCAGAGGATGTTCATGTATCACAATTTGTCCATCTGAAATTTCTTCTGGGGAAGAAATGGCAAACTGAAGATGGCTTCGCTGAGAGTGGTACCAACGACCACAGCAGAATGAAAAGCCAGTGAGTGGACTGGCTCTTCGGAATTCATCTCTGGACAAGGAGAGGACTTGGGATCACCCACAAATGCTCCAGACAGTTGTTCCTCATGAGGAGACTGCAAAACAGCAGTCTCCAGCAGGTTTAGAGCTCTGGGAGATGAGGGAACGCCATCTTAGCCCAAACCGTGGTCAGTGCCTTTATGGACCCAGGGTTTGCATACTTTCTTTTCCAGCCTACTTATCTTTTTCAGATTGATCAAGGTAAACTATATGCTGCCCATGAGGGGGTATTGATACAGTACATAATCCTATAGGCTGAAGATGCACCATCTTTGCATAGTTCTTTACCGATAAGGAAGTCAGTATCAGCGTGAGTCTTGATCCTTAAGAAAAGGTTTTGTTCTTTCAGACAAATCCCTTGACAGGAAATCTTTCCACAATTTTCTATTTGTAGGACCAGTAACAAATCCATTGGAAAAATGACTGTAATGAGCTGGTTGTCCTTGTGCTGAAGTGCAAGCATGGAGAAGTAGCCCCAGTCTGTTGTCTCAAGTGTCTCTCCCAGTAAAGCACAAGTTCATTCTCGCCTTAGGCAGCAAGACAATTAGAGTGCCATTACAGGAGAAAAACCTGTTCCTGTTCCGGGAAGCCTGCCTGTCACTCTCCTGTCACCACCTGCAATCTGGTGGCAGCTCTTTGCAGGCAGCCAAAGTCCAGCTGCTCTGCAACTGCCAGAAGCAAACTTCTTTCCCCCTTGTTGTCTCTGCATCAGGAGGAAAACACTTGTGAGCATGTGTCTATAGCCCTTTGCTTGGCAAGTGGAGAAGCTGGCTCCCAACCATGCCTCCAGCTTGGCTCCTCAGCATAGAAAAACACAGATTGCAGCTGTGAATGGTGACTTCAGCAGAATATATGGGTGTGGGTTTATAGCTTGCTTGGGATGGCCAGCAAAACAAACAGATGGCTGTGGGAGAGACCTCCTGGTCTAATAGCCAGTGACACCCTCACTGTGCCAAATCTCATCCTCCAGAGCTATCTCGCTTCTGCTTTGACCTTCAGGTTTGGCTGGTCTGGCCCAGGCAGTGTGAGTATTGATCTGGGTCTCTTTAGGATCCTGATACCTTTGCACGGCCTTCCCATAAATGTTTAAGGAGCTTTCTTCTGCAGATATTGGCAAGTCTAAAAACTCCATCTCATATGCTTTGGGCTTTAAGTGTTTATCCTTCTCTCATTCACAAACTAAAATAAGGACATGTGAGTTATTGTAACTCCAGCACTGCTCTTTTTAACCCAAAGATCTATGTAAGTAGCACACTTGGCTCCAGTTATTGAGGTTTTCTGTGCCTCCTATAATTTTGTTTGTTTGTTTGTTTACTCTCAGTAGATTCTCCTGCACTGACTTTTGCAGAACTTTGTAATACTGGGCTGATCCCAGCTTCCTTTAAGAAAAGTTAATTGTATCAATGGAATGAATTGTACATACTGCTATCAAAATGCACTTAAAATATTTGCTCCCAAGATAAACATTTTGTAAGATATGGATGAGAAATCACATGCTGGCCCTGTTTAGACAACCAAGAAAGGACACCTGAATACAAGACTTAAGTTTTAAAAGAAAAGAACAGAGGCCTCTTTTAGATCTGCAATGGGCAGCTTCTCCAAGGCAGGAACCCATGTTTAGCATCCTAGAGAGTAGTGGGTGAAGGTAAGACAGAAATGTTTGATTTGATTTTGCTGACCCTGGCTTTTAGTAAAATAAAATGAGTATCACTACTTTTCAATGATGAATTTAATAACTTTCCTCTTCTGTAACATTCAAAATGGTACTTTGGTAACAATTCTTGGAGCTCCTTGGACTTTTCATGGGGTGCATAAAGCCCCAAGTTCTCAAATTATGCATCTCTCTTAGTCGACTACATTTAAAAAACAACAACCCTATTTAATCTTTAATTATGTGAAATGTATATGTGCTATTGCATCTTAATGTTCATATTAGTGTATTTGTGCTGCAGTCCAGATAGATTGTCTTTTCTACTTAACTCTTGTTTAACTGAGGGAAAAGGCTAAAACTGGAAGAATGAGTACTGTACAAAGAGAGAGAGAGAGAACCATAGAGTTGGAAGGGATCTTAAAGATCATGTAATCCACATCCTGCTCAATGCAGGATCTACTACAGTGGCATCCTGCCTCTGTACTAGTGCAAAAGACCTTTTCCACAGGCTGACAGCTTGTACAGGCAGGAAGTTCAACCTGATGCCTATCCTGGACCTACTTCCTTAAAGTTTAACCCACTTGCTCTGGTCCTGCTCTCTGAGGCACTAGAAAATAAATCTTCTACATAGCAATCCTTCAGATATCTGGACTCCTATCATATCCTCCCTCCATTGTCTGTTCGGTAGGGTAAACATCTCCAGATTCTTTAACTGTTCCTCATATGGCTTATTTTCCAGACTCTCTCCCATCTTGGTAGTCCTCCTCTGTCCTTGCTTCAATTGTTGCTCCCTTTTTTGAACTGTGGTGCCCAGAACTGGACACAGTATTCCAAATGAAATCTAATCAGGGCAGAATACAATGGAACAATTATATCCCATGATAATTGCTAAACTTAAGGTAGTATTTTCCTGTTTAGCAGCTGCATCACATTATGTATGTGTATACAACGTGAACAACAGAGCTCTCAAATTTAAGAATAAAAATGTATCTCTTTCTCCAGAGGCATTGCTTTCCCTAACTTTAGTTATACATTAGTGGATCTATTCCTGACCTAAACTTGGTCTCAAAGCACTCGGAACACAGTAGACATGAGCAGCAGTGCTCACTTATTTATATGTTTATAGAGAGCCAATATGATGTAGTGCTTAAGGTGCTGGACTAGGAGCGGAAGATCTAAGTTCTAATTCTCCCTTAAGCACAGAAGCCAGCACTGGATCAGTGTGGTAGATCACAGCCCATAACCAGCAGTGGATGGGTTCTGGTTTATAGCAATGATACGTATATAGGCAGATATACAGACACACATACATCATGACTTTTAGAATGTACTAGACAACCTGTGACCTGTTGGGTCATAGTTTCAGAAATGTTTCCTTACCTAAACATAGAAACAGAATGACCAAGGGCAAAAAAAGCAGTGGGAGTGTGAGAGACTTGCAACTTGCTGCTGGCTTCCCATTGACTTTGCTTGTGGGGAACTTGCAGGGAGTGTCAGAAATCTTCCTTCCTCCCTCCCTCCCTCCCTCCCTCCCTCCCTCCCTCCCTTTTTCTTCCTTCCCTCCCTCCCTGGCTCCCTCCCTGGCTCCCTCCCTCCATTCATTTCCACACGTAATATAGGCTTGTGCCATTTGCCCTCCCCTCACAACCCTCAGGAGAGGCCCGGTGAAGCTGCCACCACCTCCTCCTCCTCCTTCTTCTCCTCCTCTGCTGACCAGCAGAACTGCCTGCCACTTTGGTGGGTGGAGGTGGAACAAAGGGAACTGTCAACCATAGAAAAACTGCATCCCCACTCCCCATTCCAGCATGTCCCCAAGGGTCTCCTCCCTTGAAGGAGGAAGATCACTGGCACTCCCCAGCCAGTCCTACCTCACCTGCAGGCATCCAAGTCGCTCCCTCATCCTTCCCTCAATACCCACAGCCATTAAGAGATTTCAAATTTCTGCCTCATTTCCAAAGAAGTCAATTGACACTCACTCATCAGGCCTTGCTACCAGCTGATTGGAAGGGATAGAGGGATGCAGGAAAGAGGTCAGGATATGCCCATGACAATCACATGACCTGGGCTGACCATGGCAGCACAGCAGCATAGCAGTGCTGAAGCAGCCACAAATTTCCCAAATTTCAGTCCCACGGGAGTAATGGGCCCCAGATTTGGACACCTTCTGTAATTTAGTCCATTTGAGGTACGGTATCTTGGTTCAAAAATTGTTGCCCTGTGATGCACCGTTTCACCCGTTACAGACACAAGAGTTTTAGTAGTATATAGATTTCTGCACAGACAAAGGAGTGTTATAAGGTATAGTTAACCCCAAATTAGGGATATTTCTTAGTACATAGAAACTTGATGAGTAGGCAGTGTGAGACTAGACTGAAGCTGCCATAACCTAAAGATGAAGCAGGCATGTAAGCAGAGAGGACAAAAGCCAGGAATCTTATCTATGAGATCCCTTCAGGGAGGTAGATAAGAAGGAAGCAAGTCGTTAAGGAAAATTAAGGAAAAAACAAAGGACCTGAACCAGAAAGAGGAGGTTGGGCCTGAGCACATGGAGGCCCTCGCCCCAATCCCATCAACTTGTACTTTTGGGGATAAAAGGGGTCCCAAAGCCCACCCACTCTGAGTCGTCTTGGTCATCTGAGTCATCCAGACTTGGCGGCTTCCGTCCCTCTAGCTAGTGCCTGGCAGCCTAGTTGGGAAGGATGTGGGTAAGTGTGTGTGTGTGTATGAGGAACAGCAAATGTACCTTGCAACCAGTAAAGTTTTGCTGTTACTTTAAATTCACTGGGTCTCCGTGTATTACAAAGAACCTCTTGTGCCTCAGTGTTCGGTTGGAAGTGATTTGTGTATATCCCTAATTATTTCCCAGCTGTTGACCAGGGCTGTGTGTCTGTCTGCTCCAGCCGCACCTATCTGGAAAACCCAGGTAGAAAGCAAGGGGGGCTGACAAGATCCGCGTGCCTCAACAGGCTGTGAGTGTGTGAGTGAGTGACCATAAGCCGAACCTGGGAGCAGCGTGTGTAACAGCAGCCTTAAAAATATAGCTAGAGAAAATGAAATGAAATAACTGTCCAGCAAAAATTCAGCATGGAGTTTTGATTCAAAGGCCTGAACCAAACTGACTTTCCAAATTGAATCAGAAAAGCAAATAATCAAATCTGACATTTCTGAATCAGTTGAGAATAGTTGGATACTTTTGCACATACACGGAAATCAGTAATCCAAATCAAACTGAATGGATTCAGTGAATTGAACTCAGAAGTCTAAATCAAGCTGGGTTGAACATATGAATCAATCTGAATTTACAGCATGAAGAAAGGCCAGAGATGCTAGGGATTGTCATCCAAGCACATCCAGGAACTACTTTTAAATCTGCCAGAAGCTGCTCAGAAACCTTGGAAATTGGAAGAATTTTTCATGGCAGTGCTGATATACATGACTACATGTTATGATTAATACATATTTATGACAGCACTCTCATTCTACTCTCTGAAAAGAACATAGCATATTGTCTATTTGTGGGATCAGGTTGATTTGCTGGTTCTGTAGCATCTACATTTTTTTAAAGGACTATAAATGTGGTGGCAATTCAAACATTCAGGAAACTTAAATAAAGTAATGGAGGGGGGGGGGAATTGAGAGCTATTTGGGGCCAGTCAAGCTATGTTTGATAATAAAATATTTATACTTTGGCCACAGATTGCTTATTAAATATTTTATTGCCCACTTCTATTTTTCCCCATGACATTCTGAACTTTTCTTATGCTGGTTCCCCACATACTGCTGAATACTATATTCTAGAAGTTTTTTTTTTTTTTAAAAAAAATTGCATTTATCCACTGCCATACCTTTCACAGCGGGCTGGCTAAGTCAGAGACTGCTAAATGTGTTTTAAAATTTATATCAATCAGATTTTTTTCTTTTCATTCTTGTACCTTATGGGAAGATTGTCTCTACCCTGGAAATCTCCAGCCACTATGACATGTAATCACTGACGCTCTTGATGATGAAACAGGCTCTTCATCAGTCATCTCTTCCCAGTAATTTTTAGCAATTCAGAACATATGATGTAATACCATTTGTTCCTTATCCCCTTTCTATGTGATGGACTGCAACTTTTTTGGGGGAGGGAAGAGAGGGAAATTTGAAGAGCATCCAGAAGCTTCTGCTGGCGCAGAATGCAGTGATGCAGGCAGTTACATGCACACTTAGATCAGCGCATGTGACACTGTGACTCTGTGAGCTGCGTTGGTTACCAGTTTGCTTCTGGGTTTAATTCAAGGTGCTCGTAATGACTTATAAAGTCCTACATGGTATTTGAGGGACTGCCGGTTCCCAATTGCATCTCCCCATCTCATCAGGTCTGGCAGAAGATGCATGTTATGGATCCCTCACACTAAGGAGTATCATCAGACAATACCCAGGAGGAGAGCCTTTTCTGCCATGGCACCCACCCTTTGGAACATCATCCCCTTGAGATCAGATTGGCTCTAACCTTATTATCCTGGAAGGGCCTGAAGACATGGCTTTGCCATCTGGCCTGGTGATCTGGTAGTAGTGGTGTAAAGCCTGCTAAATGCTTGTATTATTAGTAATTGGATTGCATTCTCACAGATTATGTTTTTTAATAGTTTTTATTGTTTTAATGTTTTTCAGTGCTTTTGCTTTTGCTTTTGCTTTTTTTGTTTTTTGTTTTGTTTTTTGTGTGTTTTTAACTTTGTGAGCCACCCAAAGCCACGTATGTGAGATGGATGGCTATATAAGCTGAACAAACAAACTTACTTTGTCGTGATGATACGTTATGGGTTTGTAATTAATACACAGTAACAGAGGGAGAGAGTGAAGAGAAGATATTGCTTCAAGTGCCAGTCAAAGCATTTCATGACAACTTTAAAGAGGGATGAATATTGGTCTTGGTTTACATCTTGTCTGCTTGATTGGTAGACATAGACACTTAGTAAAAGCATAAGTGACTGAAGGAGAGCAGGCAATTCTTATTCAAAGAGCACTCCTGGCAGTTCTCATATGATGAAGACCTGAGTTTCTATCCTAGTGATGGATGCTAAATTACAGCATGGACATCATGTACTTTCTGTTTCCACCAATTGTCCCAACTCTCATGAAGGTCCCCATAACTCTACGGTGTTTCCCATTAATACAGAGATGAATTAATTTTCTCCAGACTTTAACCCTTCTCTGTTGAGTTTCAGTAGTACAAAACAAGGTGCCAAAAAAATAACACATTTATTCAAACACATCTCCCAATACAACAGCAATCCTAGTAAAACAAATAGTTTGTAAGATAAAGAGTAAACTAGATTCCCTCTCTCCCTTATCTTTCAATCTAATCTAATCTAATCTAATCTAATCTAATCTAATCTAATCTAATCTAATCTAAATTTAGAGGCCACCAGACTTTAATCTGGGAGGTTTACATATGACATCTACACTTGTATAGGTTACTTCTTATAGCTTGCTGTATTTTTGGATAACCCACTATTCTTCAAGATACAGTATTAAAGAATACAGAGACACCTTCTCAATCTGATGCTCTTCAGTGATGGTAGCCTTTAACTCTCCTGATTCCAAACCAGGAAGATTCTTCCAAGAGTCTCATATAAGGCAGAATAGAATATCTGGAGTAGTGACATCTCCTTGGGATGAACTTGACTCCTGGTAATTTCATACAGATCCTACCATGCCAAAAGCCTCCAGTGATGACCTCTCTTGTGATGAAAGTCACCACTTCACTGAGCATGTTCTGGACTACCCCCCCCCCCCATTGCCCAGGCACATCTACCTGCAAAGGGAGCAAATAATAAAATGTGTATTGTGATGTCTTGTTCCAACACAGTGACCTATGTACAGTACATGTTTTTGACATTGAGATGCAAGTACAGAAAGGTGGAGATTGTGTTGTGATGCCATGACATGTTTTGTCAATTTTCATCATTGTGTTTAACAGCACAAGCTTAATGAGCCCAGGCTTAATGAGTGGGACTTTCTTGTCTCAAAAGGCCTCCTAGGAAAAGTTAGGATAGCAATGGGATTCCTTCTCCTTCTCCTTCTCCTTCTCCTTCTCCTTCTCCTTCTCCTTCTCCTTCTCCTTCTCCTTCTCCTTCTCCTTCTCCTTCTCCTTCTCCTTCTCCTTCTCCTTCTCCTTCTCCTTCTCCTTCTCCTTCTCCTTCTCCTTCTCCTTCTCCTCCTTCTAAATTAACTTTAAAAGCCAAAGATGAAGTTCTGATTCCAATATTATACACGAAGTGTTACAAATGCAAAGACTAATTACTTGCAGTGCCGCAGGTATTTATATAAGACCTTTTTCAGCCCAATCCCAGTGCTAGAAGCTAGACTGGGAAGTTCCAAAAACATCTTAGAAGAAAACAGTAGCAAATTATTTCCATATTGTTGCCGAGAAAGCTACATGGATGTGTCAATGAAGTCACCAGGGGTTAAGCTTGACACAAAGGAGATTGTAACTTTTATGTTTTATGGAATGGATTCCAAACTGGAATAAGGGCCAGTCTGCTTCACAAACTACATTGGTGCAAGACTGTAGCAATGTAAATATAATTTAGCTAGGAATGTCCCTATTTCTATTCAACTAAAAAATGCAGGAATATATATCTTTATACAACCACCTTTGTATGGAACATGTAAATTAGAAATATTCCTTCCAGAGAAAATAAGTCAACATATTTCCACATTTGATAACCAAATCCATTGGTATGTGATGTATTCCGGAATAGGATGATGGAAGATTCTTCTGATATATGCTGACATATTTGTTCTTAGCAATGTTCATCCTTGCTTTTACTTAATAAAAAGGATTTTAGCTGAAGTGCTGAGACTGGATTCACCATCTGGTATATGAAAAGACCGATTTTAAATGACGAGTAGTAAGAAAAAAATAATCTTTTATCACCTCCTCTCCCACTTTTTGAGGAGGAAAAAAGAAATTTCAGAGTGGCAAATTACTAACTGATTTTAGCATCTATTAGATTATAATGCCTCATTAGCATGGCACATTTTCAGTGCAGTGCTTTTTTACATGTATAAGTTTTCCAGAATTGCAGATACCATTGTCTTGAAGATTTATTAATGCATTATAACAATTGTGAATAGGCATAATGTAAACACAAAATGAAAGTAGTTGTATTAATATGATTTCAAATACATTTACAAAACTGGATTTTATGAGGACTCTTTATTCTGCATGATATTTGATTGCATGTCTAGGGAAGCAAAGCATGTCTAACAAGATGGATTTTGGGGGAAAATTTGACAAATCTACATGGGTTATAAAGAACACTTGTGCTTAATTATTTGAAGTGCCTCTAGTATATGCAATGCATAGTTAATGATTGCAAAATGAATGATTGACTGTGACTTATTCATGAGCAGAATATTTGTGCTCTAATAAAGGAGATGAGAAACAAGGAGAAGCGACTGCATCTGAAGCTGTTAGAGCTCCCTTTTTCCTTGGAGTTACTTAAATAGTATATGCTTCACTCAAATTATGTTCAAGGATATGAAGTCATTTGAAAATGAGAATTGAGTTTTGTATGGATTGCACAGTCATAATTTATTAGTCTAAAAACATCATGGTAATTGTTAGATCATATTGTTAATTCATTTTGAAAACAAAGGTTTACCATTTTTTCCCCTGCTCTGCTCTATAGCTAAGCTAACATAACATGAAGAGCCATTGTTTGTTTTCATCATAATTTAAATAAACCACAGTGGCTAAATTCATAATCACATTGAGCCATAAGCCAACCATGGTTTTCTTACTATAAAGGATGGGTTTACACAATAGGCTAAATCAATGTTCAGACAAACCAAATGGTGAGCTTAGGACAATCCATTGCATGAATGCTCAGAAATAAGACTGGGTTTAGAATGGCGTAATTTTTATTAAGCCTTAAACAACTTGGGCAAATATTTATTTATGTAGAAGGAATAAAAATAGCATTGTTTATTTATTTATTGCTTTTAAAGTAATAACAGAAGACAGAAAACAGAAACTTTTTTCTGTTATAAAAATAGCATTATAAGAAAACAATTTTTTGTAACTTCTCTGGGGCAACTTGGGAAGAAACTATACATCAGGATTTCTCAACCTTGGCAACTTTAAGACGTGTGGACCTAAAGAATTCTGTGAGTTGCCAAGGTTGGGAAACCCTGCTTTACATGCAAAATAATTGCTCAGGTGAGAATCTGGAATAGCTTGGCTCATTGCTCATAGTGTTAGATGCTATACCAGAAAGCTTTCCATCTGGTGAGCCTAACTCTAACTCTATATGGCATGGCACTGGGATATAACAGGCAATCCCAACATTGATTCCACCCATCTGATACCAACATCTGGAGAGGGCCTGCTAGAGTCTCCCTCCATAGGAAGTACATAGAACTTGGGTTTAGTGTCAGGGAGGCCTTCTGGGTAGTGGTCCCTGTCGTCTGGAACATACATGTAGTGTCCTTCATCACTGCATTCCACTAGGTCAGTGTTGTCCAAACTCGGCAACTTTAACATGAGTGGACTTCAACTCCCAGAATTCCCCAGCCAGCCATGGTGGCTGGGAATTCTGGGAGTTGAAGTCCATTCATCTTAAAGTGGCCAAGTTTGGACAACATTGCACTAGGTGGTTATTATTATTTTTAATTATTATTTCACTGTCCCTTTGGCTCTAACTGATTGATTGAAGGTATTCCATCTTGTATGTATGCTTCCTTTTCCTGCCTTATTGTTTACTACCCAGACTCTCATGTTTGGAGTAGTCTACAAAATAAATAAATAAATAAATAAATAAATAAATAAATAAATAAATAATCTATGTAGTTATGATACACATGAGCCCAATATTCACAATGCCAAGTATTTTGGTGATGCTTGAATATTCACAGTGTTTCATATACATTAAAAGGCAGGATTTAGCCTTTCACCAGATGGGACTGTTGGTCTGTTTGTTTGGAATTTTACTGCACACATTGGGGAGGCAAGGAGGGCAAATGAGATGTGCATGATTACATTATCTCATAAATGTGCTTGTGTCAGATGTGATGAAAATCCTTATTACAGCATTTTTTAATTTACAAAATTTTAATCTACAAAAACTGCAGACTATTGTGGCTCAGGTCTGTTTGTTCTTTCCATAGATTTTCCAAGTCTTTTCCATGATTTCCTTCTTGGGAAGAAGGGGTTATTCATAATACCTTGAGTTTGAAATTATTTTCCAGGATTACAGATATTGGTACTGAAACCTTCATCAAAGTTAATGTTCATTATTTGATCTTCTGCTGCATTTGCAAGATTCTTGGGGACTTTAAAATGTTATTTTGTGCACTGAATAGAATTGATATTTCTGACTTTTTTAACCTTGTCGTCCCTGAAAATGATTAAACAGGAGGGCATTTATTTATTTATTAGATTTGCTATAGCCACACCACTCTGAAAGACTCTGAGTGGCTTACTACATCCAACATACAATTTAAAAAAATTAAAAACCACACAGCATAACTGCTCAGACAAAAGCAGCCATAACAATAAATGTTTAAAAACAAACAAACTTAAGAAGGGCTTCACTAACACATTAACCCCAGGCCTGGGAAGAGAGCCAGGTCTTAAGAGCCTTTCCAAACCCTAAGAGTGGGCTTCATAAGTATCCCTATACAGTGGTACCTCGGGATACGAACTTAATCCGTTCCGTGACTCTGGTTGCAACTCGAGTTGGTCTCAAGTCGAGGTAAAGTTTCCCATAGGGTTCAATGTAAATCTGGTTAATCCGTTCCGCCCTCCGAATTTGGTCGCAACCCGAGGCAAATTTCCCCATAGGGTTCAATGTAAATCCGGTTAATCCGTTCCACCCTCCGCCCGAATTTGGTCGCAACCCGAGGCAATTTCCTCTTCAGAGCCTGACTCCCGCCAAGCCTGCTCTGCATTTTCTTTGGAGCCATGCTAACATGCACACCAAAAACCTTCACAAAACACCGCAAAACACACCACGAGCCTCACCGAACATCTCCTTGCTACCGCGACCTCGGCCACAGGAAGCCGCGACTGCGTGACAGCAGGGAAAATGGCCGCGGATCCGGTTCGTAAGTAGAGGCAAGTTCATAACCCGAGGTAAAATTTTACTGCCGAAGCTGGTCGTAACCCGAAATGTTCGTTAGTAGAGGCGTTCGTATCCCGAGGTACCACTGTATGTATCTTTGGGGAGATGCTTTTCCAGAGGGCAGGGGCTGCGAAGGTTGACTTATATTGGTTTATAACAAATTAGTTCCTTTTTCTATGAATTTTGGAGGTCTTTATTAATTGTTGATCTTCTCCATTAGTATAGTGCTGACATCTGATATGTTTTATGTGAGTAATATGGCTTTATCATGTGATATTAGGAATTTATGGCATGTATTAGATTTCATGACTGTTGTTGTAACTTATGATTTTTCCTTCTCATCAAGTTCTTTTTTCTCTATTGTATTTTATATGTAGTAAGTACTCTCCAGTAAAATTACATTTGGCAATGTGGCATTAGATACTAATTCATATTGATAAAACCTCTTATATTTGTAATTCTTTTAACATGCATAGGTTGTCTTTAAAACAATCTGGGTCATTTCTCCAAGACTCCTTAGCAATATTCAATGACTTCATAGGCTTCCACTTGCAAGACTTCAGCTGAACGTGACTGAGAATTTCTGTGTAGCCTGATTATTCCTATGGAAGTTATGAATGGGGTTAATCCTTAGAATTTATACCACCACTTCAAAGAGAAGTGGATATCATTGCAATTTGTATGTAAATACACATCCATAATGATCTGAAATGGAGGTCTATTTAAGTCAACATCTCTCTCTTGCTGGTTCTGTGAATATTGTAAGACTGAACAATTAAGAAAGCAATCCCATGCAAGTCTATTCAAAAGTAATACCATTTATTTTGATGGAATTTAATTTCAAATAAATTTCTATAACAAATCCATTATGGCCATTTGTGATACCTACACTATTAGTGACAGTAGTGCTTACACACAAACACAGGCTAGTAATCTGGACTGGTAACAGTGCTATATTGCTATTAAAAATAATGACAAACATATATTACAATTCCTTTCCCTTCTCTTTGGACATCTTGACTAAGGCTGATGGAATTGAAGATTAATGTTGGGAAGACCTCATATGGTACATCACTGTCCTGTATGGTTTGGAGATGAAAAAATTACAAGAGTAATAGTTTAAAGCTGTTTCTCAACACCTTCATAGAAAAGAGCAGAAACTTTTAACTTTTTTTTTTTTGTCATGTCTCCTGGTCTGTTTACACTTTTTCTCTTTTAATAAATATGATATCAAATACTTTTACTACTCCCTCCCTATTGCTGGTATTGTTTAGAAGTGAATTGAAATTAATCTTATTTGAATTAGTTTGGCTATTCCTGGTCTAATAATACATAATTTTCTCAACAGGAATGAGCAAGAAGTCTGAATATTTTAGTTAAATTAAAGATTTTTTTTTTTTTAAATAACCAGATGCTGACCTGAGGATTAATTCAATGTAGTAACCAGATTGTGAAGCTACATTTCAATCATGGCTTCAGATCCTGGTTAGCGAAGCTAATCCTGGCTGTGGTTTATTTGTGTGTTGCTATTTCTTGTTACTATGTTTTATTCTGTGTTTTAAATATTGTTAGCCACCCAGAGTTATGAACTTGATATGGGGACCATGTAAACTGGGAAATAAATACATAAATAAATGCCACAATGAATCACAGTTTACTGGGTTCTCTGACATACCATGGAGAGGACTTGGCTATCAGTGTGCAGACCAGAAGCTTGTTCTTTACTTAATATCCCACTGCTTTTAAAGTTAAGATTAGTAACATCCAAGTTTCAGCAAGTGGCACTCAGCTCACCTTTGTCTGGATTTGGAAGGTATACAAGAAAACTACATGGAGGCATCCATGAAGTCACCAGGATTTGGGCTCAACTTGAAGGAGACTAACTTTATTAATCTCTAAGTTGGCATCCATGTAAAATTGTCATTCTAATTTTAAAAAGAACGTCATTGGCTTATATTTAGAGTCTAGGTTTTACTATTAAGAGAGCCAGTTTGGTGTAGTGGTTAAGGCACCAGGTTAGAAACTGGGAGGCTGTGAGTTCAAGTCTCATCTTAGGCACAAAGGCAGCTGGGTGACCTTGGGCCAGTCACTTTCCTTCAGCCCCAGGAAAGAGGCAATGGCAAAACACTTCTGAAAAACCTTGCCAAGAAAACTGCAGGGACTTGTCCAGGCAGTCACCAGGAGTCAACACTGACTTGAAGGTGTGCGAACACATGCACACACAAATATATATGTGTTACTATTTTACTATTACATACCAGAAGATACAATATCAAACTAGAGAGGATCTATTTCCTAGTCTTCTAGAAGAGCAAAGCATTTAGGTTTGACTCATCCAGTATTTTAATAGTTGGGGTATACTTCAGCAATTGGAAAACATGCCCTGCCAAGAAAAGAGAGTTTAAAAAGAAAAATGGATATCCCAGCAGGCTAGTCCACTATCTCTAGGAAGGCACTTCCCACTGACTGACAGTGTTTGCTTTTATGTTCTTTTACCTCACAGCCCACTAAGCAATAAGGTGTTCAGACAAAGGACATTGTCATGCAGATTGCAAACCCATCTGACCAGGTATGCAAGAAATGGCCTGGCTTTGCCAAATCAGACAAGAAAATGACCCCTTCCCATTCCTGTCTTCCTCCCCCTGTCCCATGCTGGGTGGTTGCTTTTTTTTAATGGCACTTCCTTTGGCAGTTAGTCAAACGTTTGGTGGGTCCCATGGCATTCTGTTGCTCGATCTAATAAGCGTGAAAGCAAAGGCATACATGAACAAATGGTTAGGCGGAAATGAAATGGGCAATACTGGGCTACATTTCTCTTTACACGTGTTATAGTAAATGAGCAGGTTTTCCTAATTCATTTTAAAATAACAAGGCCGGCCTCTGCTTCAGTTGGCAAAATTACCTGACATTTTAAATTGGCAATACTGTTACTTAATTCAGGCCAGGAACAGTTTGTGACCAATAAAGTAAAATACAGTCAGGTGCCAGAATGCCCTGACCATTCCTTGAGGCAGCAAAATTAAGATATCTTTCAGAACTTTTGGATTTTTAGGATCAAAATTCTGGGGGCTGGCTTGAGAATATTTATTACTTCTCTCTCTTTCTCTCTCATGCACATTTTCTTGATGTTGGTTTCATCTCCAACTTGAAATATTAACAGAGTAAGCCAGTTTTTTTCACCAGACTCCCTCCCATCCTGCAATATCGGTATGAGAACACTGTTGTTCTTAAATATCATATTCTTGTGCCAAAAAAGCTAGGCTAATATTAATACCTGTATTAGAAGATGAAGTCTTTCCTTTGCATTTAGCATCTCTTTTGGGTGGATAAGATGCTGTTAATCATTGTTGCACTGATCCTGAATTTTCCTCATTTTCCGGCACTTTCTGGCACTTCCAACTTGCATCCAACACAGCATGATAATATCTACTACAAAAATGTTAAGTTCAGTGTTCATTTATAAGTTGTGTGACGTGATTTCTTCCTGCTTTTATAGACACTGACTGGAAGTTGGGAATAATTGTAAACAGTTTCCAAACCAACTTGAATTTTAAAACTAGATATAGGTAAAAACAATTTTAGATACTGATGCATAACTTAATTTCCATTTGGATCAGTCTTGAATATTACTTTTGCCATGAACTCACAGCCCAACAAACATAAAAAGCTTAACTATGTTTAAGGGAATTATTCAGTATTACTTGTTTATGACTGTAGCCTTGGTAACTTCAGGCAAGCAATTTCCTTTGCTTTGACTTCCTTGTCTTCAGCCCAATATGCCGTATAGACGCAACATTGACCTTCTTTAGGAATTATTGTAAGAAGTATTGATATAGTGCCTGAAACAAACTCTTATAATTTATTAATTACAATTAGTCTTTACTTTCAAATAGTTATATTTACAATGAGGATGCTGGGCAACCTTCTGAGTAATGTCATTTTTGGACACCATCTAACTATTGCTTGTATGATCATGTGGGGATTATGTACAGAAATGGCACTACTCAGCAAAAACTTGAATCAAAAACAGTAAGACTCAAGTGGCTTGTCCTTAATCTCTCTTGAGTATGCTGAGCTGCTATACACTGGAGCAATGAAGTGTCTGCTAAAATCCTGACCTGACAATCCTTCTGCAAGACAGAAATACATTTCTGAAAAATCTTGAGGCATCTTTGTGCTATCCTTGAAAAAACAATGACCTTACAAAAACCTATATATGGCTCTTGATATAGCGGGTTCTTCCAAATAACTGTGTAAGAATGAAATAGTTTTATGTAACAGGAAAAGTCTCTCCTAACTAAACTGGCAATTGTTATTATATGCCAATTGAACAATTTAACTTAGGATCTATGATTTCTTTTCTCATGTTTTATCTGTAATACCATCTGCATTATGATTGTGATATTATCCCCAGTGTAATACATTGGTGGTTAAACTGTACTTTGCCTTGATGTAGTAAAAGATTAGCCATACTATAGCATTTGAAACTCACATATTTGATGTGAGTGGATAATAAACTAGAGAAAACTATACTTGGCAAGATAGAGAGAAATAAAACAGCAGCTAAAATGGATGGATGGGATCAGATTGTCACTGGAGACAGGTCATGGCTGAGAATATTTTTTCATACAGTCATTCTGAGTTGAGCCCAACTTGATGACATCTAACTAATGATTGATGCTTTTATTTTCTGTTCTTCTTGGCTTGCAGTTCAACTCTACCATGTCTTATTTCAGCGTCCTGATAATGTTTGTCTTTATGGTTGATCTGTGCCTGCATTGGGATTTCTAGAAAAAATAAAAGATCCAAGTCTGAGTCTCAGACTTCACTATTGCTGTATGTTAATTTCTGAAATGGAACAGGGACTAGCGATAATGTTGTCAAAAAAAAAAATCACTTTGTTAAATAAATGACCTCATAATTTCTTGTTTTCACAAGTTTAGAAGCTAATTTGTTTTTCTTCTCAACTTTCTCTTTAAAACATACGTACATAGCCAAAGATATTGGAAGTTAATTGAGATAATCCTATACAAGTCTATGCCCTTCCTGAAACTGAATGGAAGAGAATGGAAGAGACTACAACATGCCCAACTATTGGATAATTAAGGAATTCACCTTTTCCCATACCACTTAGCCTTTATACAAACATCATTTAAACTAGCAGATTTTTATGCCAAGTCACTTACATGTAAATTAGCCTGTAGCGAGCAGTATTCAACAAACTAGCCACTTATTACTTCCTTAGAACCCTTAATTATATTTTTTATGGAGAAAAAGCTTGTTTAGCCCTATATGTTTTATTTGGGACAACTTCTTAAATAACTATTTTGAGTTCAGTTATTACAAATTGGTTGTGTTCTCCACAAGAATGATTTCTTCTTATTGTTGGAAGGCTACCAACTATATAAGTATTACTTTAGTTGGTACTAGAAAAGCTGAATGGAATTTTTGTATGATAAAATGAATATAGTCTTAATAAAAATAGGCCAGAGGGGAAAAAAGTATATTGCAGACATGGATTGCATTCTTGGAAACTTAAACTTATGTTTATATTTTACGTAATGCTACATATTTAACAATATACTTCTACTAATTAGTATGTTATTCAGAATGGAAGTTATTTCTAGAATTGGGTGGTGGGTTTTTTTGGTAATGGTGCTGAGGACAGATGTTTGTTAGGAGGGACTCACAGGAGTTATGGGTTTATAGCAGATCATTGGAAATTTGTGGATTGGAGGTTTTTGGCTTCTTTGCAGTGGGATGCTGGTGGAAAGATGACCAGGAGTTGGTGGAATGTGAATGCCCTGGAGTGGCCATCTGGGTGACCCAGAAAGTGGAGTTCCCTGGCAGCCTGGGTTTCTTCAAAGGCTGGCTGGAGTTGTATGATCAAGGGACCCAGATGCTGGGATGGCAGAGCAGAGATTACAGCAGCACCACCTATCAGCTATCCAGTGGCGCAGCACCAACAGCTGACTTGTCTGGGCAGCAATGTCGACAATGGCAGCAAGGCATTGTAGAGCGTGAGGAAGTTGACCTTGACAGAAATATGCAGGAACTGTTACCTAGGCAAAAGGGTCTGAAACATTTTTTTTAAGTACAAAAAAGTAAGATAACTTTTATCTTAAGTTTATCTTATCAGAAGTGGCTTTAGGCAGATGTACAATTTAATTGTCAATGAGGGCCAACTTTGCACTTATTACTGAAACTTGGTTGGGCATGAAGTGGGGTGTTTCCCTCTGAGAAATGTGCCCACCAGGGTTTTGCGGGTGGCATCAGCCACAGCTCTGGGTGGGGGTGGAGGTATGGCTATTTTAATCTGAGGGACTCTGGTGGCTTCCAGAAGTCTGCTTTGCAGATAACCACATATGAGATGTTAGATCTGTTTGTGAAGTTAGTTCTAGGGATCAGATGGGATAGCTGCCAGTGTACTAACCTTCCTGTTGTATAGTAGCCTCCCTATCTGAGCTGCTTGATTCTGTGGCCAGATTGGTATTAGAGTACCCAACACTTATAGCATTAGGGACTTCATCTTCTCTATGTGCAGGTTCAGAGGCA